>NW_027227603.1:0-155344 GCF_037783145.1 Equus przewalskii | reverse complement strand
CCGGAACCATGTGGTGGACAGTCCGGAATCACCTGTTGGGCATGCGCAACCACCTCTGAGACGTACCAGAACCACATGCCGTGCAGGCTGGAACCACCTACCGGACAGTCCGGAATCATCTTTCGGGCATGCCGGAACCACCTGTCAGATGTGCCAGAAACACGTGCCGGAGACGCCGGAAGCACCTGCCAAGCACGTTGGAACCACCTGCTCAACTCGCCTGAACCACCTGCCGGACATGCCAAAATCACCTGCCGACTATGCCAGAACCACTTGGCGAACACTCCGGAATCACTTGCCGGGCATGCAGGAACCACCTCTCAGACATGCCAGAACCCCGTGCCAATGACCCCGGAAGCACCAGCCGAGCACGCCGGAACCACCTGCTCGACTCGCCAGAACCACCTGCCGATCACGCAAAAATCACCTGCCGGCTACGCCACAACCAGTTGGTGAACACTTTGGAATCACCTGCCAGGCTTGCTGGAACCACCTGCCAGTCATGCCAAAATCACCTGCCAACTACGCCAGTACCGCTTGGCGGACACTGCGGAAACACCTGTCGGGCCGGCCGGAACCACATCTCAGACGTGCCAGAAACGTGTTCATGAGATGCTGGAACCACACCCCGAACAGACGGATACCACCTGCCAGAACCGCCTGAACCACCTGCCGAGCACGCCGGAACCACCTGCTCGACTCACCGGTACCACCTACCTGACACGCCAAAATCACCTGCCGGGTATGCCAGAACCACTTGGCGGACACTCCGGAATCATCTGCCGGACATGCCGGAACCAGCTCTCAGACACACCAGAACCACGTGCCGGAGACGCCGGAAGCACCTGCCGAGCATGCCGGAGCCACCTGCTCGACTCGCCAGAAACACCTGCCGGACACGCCAAAATCACCTGCCGGGTATGCCAGAACCACCTGGCGGACACTACGGAATCACCTACCGCGCATGCCGGAACCACCTCTCAGACGTGCCGGAAGCACGTGCCGGACACGCCGGAAACACCTACCGGACACACCGGAACCACCTGCCAAGAACGCCGGAGCCACCTGTTCGACTCGCTGGAACCACCCGCCGGACAGGCCAATATCAACTGCTGGCTATGCCAGAACCACCTGGGGGACAGTCCGGGATCACCTGCCAGCCATGGCGGAACCACCTCTCAGACGTACCAGAACCACCTGCCGGAGAAGCTGGAAACACGTCCTGGACAGACTGGAACCACGTGACGGCCATGCCTGAACCACCTGCCGAGCACGGCGGAACCACCTGCCGGACACGCCAAAATCACCTGCGGGCTACGCCAGAACCACTTGGACGACTCTCCGAAATGACCTGCCGGGCATGTTGGAACCACCTCTCAGACGTGCCAGAAGCACGTGGCGGACAGTCCGGAATCACCTGTTGGGCATACGCAACCACCTCTGACACGTACCAGAACCACGTGCCGTGCACGCCGGAACCACCTACCGGACAGACCGGAATCAACTTTTGGGCATGCCGGAACCACCAGTCAGATGTGCCAGAAACACGTGCCGGAGACGCCGGAAGCACCTGCCGAGCACGTCGCAACCACCTGCTCAACTCGCCTGAACCACCTGCCGGACACGCCAAAATCACCTGCCCGCTACACCAGCACCACTTCGGGGACAAGCCGGAATCACGTGAGGGGCATGGCGGCACAGCATCTCAGACTGAATCTTGTGCCGCACACCACAGAACCACCTGCCGGACAGACCGGAACCACCTGCCGGACACGCCGGAACCACCGGCTTGACCCACCGGAACGACCGCTGGACATGCAAAATCACCTGCCGGCTATGCCGGAAACACTTGGCGAACACTCCGGAATCACCTGCCGGGCATGCCGGAACCACCTCTCAGATATGCCAGAACCACGTGCCAATGACCCCGGAAGCACCTGCCGAGCACACCGGAACCACCTGCTCGACTCGCCAGAACCACCTGCCGGACACGCAAAAATCACCTGCCGGCTACGCCACAACCAGTTGGGGAACACTTCGGAATCACCTGCCGGGCTTGCTGGAACCACCTGCCGGTCATGCCAAAATCACCTGCCAACTATGCCAGTACCACTTGTCGGACACTGTGGAAACACCTGTCGGGCCGGCCGGAACCACATCTCAGACGTGCCAGAACCATGTGCATGAGATGCTGGAACCACACCCCGAACAGACGGAAAACACCTGCCAGACCCGTCTGAACAACCTGCCGAGCACGCCAAGCCACCTTCTCGACTCGCCGGAACCACCTACCTGACATGCCCAAATCACCAGCCGGGTATGCCAGAACCACTTGGCGGAAACTCCGGAATCACCTGTCGGACATGCTGGAACCAGCTCTCAGACACACCAGAACCACGTGCCGGAGACGCCGGAAGCACCTGCCCAGCATGCCGGAGCCACCTGCTCGACTCGCCAGAAACACCTGCCGGACACGCCAAAATCACCTGCCGGGTACGCCAGAACCACCTGGCGGACACTACGGAATCACCTGCCGCGCATGCCGGAACCACCTCTCAGACGTGCCGGAAGCACGTGCCGGACACGCCGGAAACACCTACCGGACAGACCGGAACCACCTGCCAAGAACGCCGGAGCCACCTGTTCGACTCGCTGGAACCACCTGCCGGACAGGCCAATATCAACTGCTGGCTATGCCAGAACCACCTGGGGGACAGTCCAGGATCACCTGCCAGCCATGGCGGAACCACCTCTCAGACGTACCAGAACCACCTGCCGGAGAAGCTGGAAACACGTCCTGGACAGACTGGAACCACGTGACGGCCATGCCTGAACCACCTGCCGAGCACGGCGGAACCACCTGCCGGACACGCCAAAATCACCTGCGGGCTACGCCAGAACCACTTGGACGACTCTCCGAAATGACCTGCCGGGCATGTTGGAACCACCTCTCAGACGTGCCAGAAGCACGTGGCGGACAGTCCGGAATCACCTGTTGGGCATACGCAACCACCTCTGACACGTACCAGAACCACGTGCCGTGCACGCCTGAACCACCTAAAGGACAGACCGGAATCAACTTTTGGGCATGCCGGAACCACCAGTCAGATGTGCCAGAAACACGTGCCGGAGACGCCGGTGGCACCCGCCGAGCACTTCGCAACCACCTGCTCAACTCGCCTGAACCACCTGCCGGACACGCCAAAATCACCTGCCCGCTACACCAGCACCACTTCGGGGACAAGCCGGAATCACCTGCCGGGCATGCCGGAACCACCTCTCAGATATGCCAGAACCACGTGCCAATGACCCCGGCAGCACCAGCCGAGCACGCCGCAACCACCTGCTCGACTCGCCAGAAGCACCTGCCTTACACGCAAAAATCACCTGCCGGCTACGCCACAACCAGTTGGGGAACACTTCGGAATCACCTGCCGGGCTTGCTGGAACCACTTGCCGGTCATGCCAAAATCACCTGCCAACTACGCCAGTACCACTTGCGGACACTGTGGAAACACCTGTCGGGCCGGTCGGAACCACATCTCAGACGTGCCAGAACCGTGTGCATGAGATGCTGGAACCACACCCCGAACAGACGGAAAAAACCTGCCAGACCCGTCTGAACAACGTGCCGAGCACGCCGGAGCCACCTGCTCGACTCGCCGGAACCACCTACCTGACATGCCCAAATCACCAGCCGGGTATGCCAGAACCACTTGGCGGACACTCCGAAATCACCTGCCGCGCATGCCGGAACCACCTCTCACACGTGCCGGAAGCACGTGCCGGACACGCCGGAATCACCTACCGGACAAACCGGAACCACCTGCCGAGCACGCCGGAGCCACCTGTTCGACCCGCTGGAACCACCTGCCGGACAGGCCAATATCAACTGCTGGCTATGCCAGAACCACCTGGGGGACGGTCCGGAATCACCTGCCAGCCATGGCGGAACCACCTCTCAGACGTCAAAGAACCACCTGCCGGAGAAGCTGGAAACACGTCCTGGACAGTCTGGAACCACCTGCCGGCCAAGGCTGAACCACCTGCCAAGCACAACGGAACAACCTGCCAGACACGCCAAAATCACCTGCGTGTTATGCCAGAACCACTTGGAGGACTCTCTGGGATGACCTGCCGGGCATGCCGGAACCACCTCTCAGACGTGCCGGAACCATGTGGTGGACAGTCCGGAATCACCTGTTGGGCATGCGCAACCACCTCTGAGACGTACCAGAACCACATGCCGTGCAGGCTGGAACCACCTACCGGACAGTCCGGAATCATCTTTCGGGCATGCCGGAACCACCTGTCAGATGTGCCAGAAACACGTGCCGGAGACGCCGGAAGCACCTGCCAAGCACGTTGGAACCACCTGCTCAACTCGCCTGAACCACCTGCCGGACATGCCAAAATCACCTGCCGACTATGCCAGAACCACTTGGCGAACACTCCGGAATCACTTGCCGGGCATGCAGGAACCACCTCTCAGACATGCCAGAACCCCGTGCCAATGACCCCGGAAGCACCAGCCGAGCACGCCGGAACCACCTGCTCGACTCGCCAGAACCACCTGCCGATCACGCAAAAATCACCTGCCGGCTACGCCACAACCAGTTGGTGAACACTTTGGAATCACCTGCCAGGCTTGCTGGAACCACCTGCCAGTCATGCCAAAATCACCTGCCAACTACGCCAGAACCGCTTGGCGGACACTGCGGAAACACCTGTCGGGCCGGCTGGAACCACATCTCAGACGTGCCAGAAACGTGTTCATGAGATGCTGGAACCACACCCCGAACAGACGGATACCACCTGCCAGAACCGCCTGAACCACCTGCTGAGCACGCCGGAACCACCTGCTCGACTCACCGGTACCACCTCCCTGACACGCCAAAATCACCTGCTGGGTATGCCAGAACCACTTGGCGGACACTCCGGAATCATCTGCCGGACATGCCGGAACCAGCTCTCAGACACACCAGAACCAAGTGCCGGAGACGCCGGAAGCACCTGCCGAGCATGCCGGAGCCACCTGCTCGACTCGCCAGAAAAACCTGCCGGACACGCCAAAATCACCTGCCGGGTATGCCAGAACCACCTGGCGGACACTACGGAATCACCTACCGCGCATGCCGGAACCACCTCTCAGACGTGCTGGAAGCACGTGCCGGACACGCCGGAAACACCTACCGGACACACCGGAACCACCTGCCAAGAACGCCGGAGCCACCTGTTCGACTCGCTGGAACCACCCGCCGGACAGGCCAATATCAACTGCTGGCTATGCCAGAACCACCTGGGGGACAGTCCGGGATCACCTGCCAGCCATGGCGGAACCACCTCTCAGACGTACCAGAACCACCTGCCGGAGAAGCTGGAAACACGTCCTGGACAGACTGGAACCACGTGACGGCAATGCCTGAACCACCTGCCGAGCACGGCGGAACCACCTGCCGGACACGCCAAAATCACCTGCGGGCTACGCCAGAACCACTTGGACGACTCTCCGAAATGACCTGCCGGGCATGTTGGAACCACCTCTCAGACGTGCCAGAAGCACGTGGCGGACAGTCCGGAATCACCTGTTGGGCATACGCAACCACCTCTGACACGTACCAGAACCACGTGCCGTGCACGCCGGAACCACCTACCGGACAGACCGGAATCAACTTTTGGGCATGCCGGAACCACCAGTCAGATGTGCCAGAAACACGTGCCGGAGACGCCGGAAGCACCTGCCGAGCACGTCGCAACCACCTGCTCAACTCGCCTGAACCACCTGCCGGACACGCCAAAATCACCTGCCCGCTACACCAGCACCACTTCGGGGACAAGCCGGAATCACGTGAGGGGCATGGCGGCACAGCATCTCAGACTGAATCTTGTGCCGCACACCACAGAACCACCTGCCGGACAGACCGGAACCACCTGCCGGACACGCCGGAACCACCGGCTTGACCCACCGGAACGACCGCTGGACATGCAAAATCACCTGCCGGCTATGCCGGAAACACTTGGCGAACACTCCGGAATCACCTGCCGGGCATGCCGGAACCACCTCTCAGATATGCCAGAACCACGTGCCAATGACCCCGGAAGCACCTGCCGAGCACACCGGAACCACGTGCTCGACTCGCCAGAACCACCTGCCGGACACGCAAAAATCACCTGCCGGCTACGCCACAACCAGTTGGGGAACACTTCGGAATCACCTGCCGGGCTTGCTGGAACCACCTGCCGGTCATGCCAAAATCACCTGCCAACTATGCCAGTACCACTTGTCGGACACTGTGGAAACACCTGTCGGGCCGGCCGGAACCACATCTCAGACGTGCCAGAACCATGTGCATGAGATGCTGGAACCACACCCCGAACAGACGGAAAACACCTGCCAGACCCGTCTGAACAACCTGCCGAGCACGCCAAGCCACCTTCTCGACTCGCCGGAACCACCTACCTGACATGCCCAAATCACCAGCCGGGTATGCCAGAACCACTTGGCGGAAACTCCGGAATCACCTGTCGGACATGCTGGAACCAGCTCTCAGACACACCAGAACCACGTGCCGGAGACGCCGGAAGCACCTGCCCAGCATGCCGGAGCCACCTGCTCGACTCGCCAGAAACACCTGCCGGACACGCCAAAATCACCTGCCGGGTACGCCAGAACCACCTGGCGGACACTACGGAATCACCTGCCGCGCATGCCGGAACCACCTCTCAGACGTGCCGGAAGCACGTGCCGGACACGCCGGAAACACCTACCGGACAGACCGGAACCACCTGCCAAGAACGCCGGAGCCACCTGTTCGACTCGCTGGAACCACCTGCCGGACAGGCCAATATCAACTGCTGGCTATGCCAGAACCACCTGGGGGACAGTCCAGGATCACCTGCCAGCCATGGCGGAACCACCTCTCAGACGTACCAGAACCACCTGCCGGAGAAGCTGGAAACACGTCCTGGACAGACTGGAACCACGTGACGGCCATGCCTGAACCACCTGCCGAGCACGGCGGAACCACCTGCCGGACACGCCAAAATCACCTGCGGGCTACGCCAGAACCACTTGGACGACTCTCCGAAATGACCTGCCGGGCATGTTGGAACCACCTCTCAGACGTGCCAGAAGCACGTGGCGGACAGTCCGGAATCACCTGTTGGGCATACGCAACCACCTCTGACACGTACCAGAACCACGTGCCGTGCACGCCTGAACCACCTACCGGACAGACCGGAATCAACTTTTGGGCATGCCGGAACCACCAGTCAGATGTGCCAGAAACACGTGCCGGAGACGCCGGTGGCACCTGCCGAGCACTTCGCAACCACCTGCTCAACTCGCCTGAACCACCTGCCGGACACGCCAAAATCACCTGCCCGCTACACCAGCACCACTTCGGGGACAAGCCGGAATCACGTGAGGGGCATGCCGGCACAGCCTCTCAGACTGAACCTCGTGCCGGACACCACAGAACCACCTGCCGGACAGACCGGAACCACCTGCCGGACACGCCGGAACCACCGGCTCGACCCGCCGGTGCGACCGCTGGACATGCAAAATCACCTGCCGACTACGCCGGAAACACTTGGCGAACACTCCAGAATCACCTGCCGGGCATGCCGGAACCACCTCTCAGATATGCCAGAACCACGTGCCAATGACCCCGGAAGCACCTGCCGAGCACGCCGGAACCACCGGCTCGACTCGCCAGAACCACCTGCCGGACACTCAAAAATCGCATGCCGGCTACGCCACAACCAGTTGGGGGACACTTCGGAATCACCTGCCGGGCTTGCTGGAACCACCTGCCGGTCATGCCAAAATCACCTGCCAACTACGCCAGTACCAATTGGCGGACACTGTGGAAACACCTGTCGGGCCGGCCGGAACCACATCTCAGACGTGCCAGAACCATGTGCATGAGATGCTGGAACCACACCCCGAACAGACGGAAAACACCTGCCAGACCCGTCTGAACAACCTGCCGAGCACGCCGAGCCACATGCTCGACTCGCCGGAACCACCTACCTGACATGCCCAAATCACCAGCCGGGTATGCCAGAACCACTTGGCGGACTCTCCGGAATCATCTGCCGGACATGCCGGAACCAGCACTCAGACACACCAGAACCACGTGCCGGAGACGCCGGAAGCACCTGCCGAGCATGCCGGAGCCACCTGCTCGACTCGCCAGAAACACCTGCCGGACACACCAAAATCACCTGCCGGGTACGCCAGAACCACCTGGCGGACACTCCGAAATCACCTGTCGCGCATGCCGGAACCACCTCTCAGACGTGCCGGAATCACGTGCCGGACACGCCGGAATCACCTACCGGACAGACCGGAACCACCTGCCGAGCACGCCGGAGCCACCTGTTCGACTCGCTGGAACCACCTGCCGGACAGGCCAATATCAACTGCTGGCTATGCCAGAACCACCTGGGGGACGGTCCGGAATCACCTGGCAGCCATGGCGGAACCACCTGTCAGACGTACCAGAACCACCTGCCGGAGAAGCTGGAAACACGTCCTGGAAAGTCTGGAACCACCTGCCGGCCAAGCCTGAACCACCTGCCAAGCACAACGGAACAACCTGCCAGACAAGCCAAAATCACCTGTGTCTTATGCCAGAACCACTTGGAGGACTCTCTGGGATGACCTGCCGGGCATGCCGGAACCACCTCTCAGACGTGCCAGAAACATGTGGCGGACAGTCCGGAATCACCTGTTGGGCATGCGCAACCACCTCTGAGACGTACCAGAACCACATGCCGTGCAGGCTGGAACCACCTACCGGACAGACCGGAATCACCTTTCGGGCATGCCGGAACCACCTGTCAGATGTGCCAGAAACACGTGCCGGAGACGCCGGAAGCACCTGCCAAGCACGTTGGAACCACCTGCTCAACTCGCCTGAACCACCTTCCGGACATGCCAAAATCACCTGCCGACTATGCCAGAACCACTTGGCGAACACTCCGGAATCACCTGCCGGGCATGCAGGAACCACCTCTCAGACATGCCAGAACCCCGTGCCAATGACCCCGGAAGCACCAGCCGAGCACGCCGGAACCACCTGCTCGACTCGCCAGAACCACCTGCCGATCACGCAAAAATCACCTGCCGGCTACGCCACAACCAGTTGGTGAACACTTTGGAACCACCTGCCAGTCATGCCAAAATCACCTGCCAACTACGCCAGAACCGCTTGGCGGACACTGCGGAAACACCTGTCGGGCCGGCTGGAACCACATCTCAGACGTGCCAGAAACGTGTTCATGAGATGCTGGAACCACACCCCGAACAGACGGATACCACCTGCCAGAACCGCCTGAACCACCTGCTGAGCACGCCGGAACGACCTGCTCGACTCACCGGTACCACCTCCCTGACACGCCAAAATCACCTGCTGGGTATGCCAGAACCACTTGGCGGACACTCCGGAATCATCTGCCGGACATGACGGAACCAGCTCTCAGACACACCAGAACCAAGTGCCGGAGACGCCGGAAGCACCTGCCGAGCATGCCGGAGCCACCTGCTCGACTCGCCAGAAACACCTGCCGGACACGCCAAAATCACCTGCCGGGTATGCCAGAACCACCTGGCGGACACTACGGAATCACCTGCCGCGCATGCCGGAACCACCTCTCAGACGTGCCGGAAGCACGTGCCAGACACGCCGCAAACACCTACCGGACACACCGGAACCACCTGACAAGAATGCCGGAGCCACCTGTTCGACTCGCTGGAACCACCTGCCGGACAGGCCAATATCAACTGCTGGCTATGCCAGAACCACCTGGGGGCGGTCCGGGATCACCTGCCAGCCATGGCGGAACCACCTCTCAGACGTACCAGAACCACCTGCCGGAGAAGCTGGAAACACGTCCTGGACAGACTGGAACCACGTGACGGCCATGCCTGAACCACCTGCCGGACACGCCAAAATCACCGGCGGGCTACGCCAGAACCACTTGGACGACTCTCCGAAATGATCTGCAGGGCATGTTGGAACCACCTCTCAGACGTGCCAGAAGCACGTGGCGGACAGTCCGGAATCACCTGTTGGGCATACGCAACCACCTCTGAGACGTACCAGAACCACGTGCCGTGCACGCCGGAACCACCTACCGGACAGACCGGAATCAACTTTTGGGCATGCCGGAACCACCAGTCAGATGTGCCAGAAACACGTGCCGGAGACGCCGGAAGCACCTGCCGAGCACGTCGCAACCACCTGCTCAACTCGCCTGAACCACCTGCCGGACACGCCAAAATCACCTGCCCGCTACACCAGCACCACTTCGGGGACAAGCCGGAATCACCTGCCGGGCATGCCGGAACCACCTCTCAGATATGCCAGAACCACGTGCCAATGACCCCGGCAGCACCAGCCGAGCACGCCGCAACCACCTGCTCGACTCGCCAGAAGCACCTGCCTTACACGCAAAAATCACCTGCCGGCTACGCCACAACCAGTTGGGGAACACTTCGGAATCACCTGCCGGGCTTGCTGGAACCACTTGCCGGTCATGCCAAAATCACCTGCCAACTACGCCAGTACCACTTGCGGACACTGTGGAAACACCTGTCGGGCCGGTCGGAACCACATCTCAGACGTGCCAGAACCGTGTGCATGAGATGCTGGAACCACACCCCGAACAGACGGAAAAAACCTGCCAGACCCGTCTGAACAACGTGCCGAGCACGCCGGAGCCACCTGCTCGACTCGCCGGAACCACCTACCTGACATGCCCAAATCACCAGCCGGGTATGCCAGAACCACTTGGCGGACACTCCGAAATCACCTGCCGCGCATGCCGGAACCACCTCTCACACGTGCCGGAAGCACGTGCCGGACACGCCGGAATCACCTACCGGACAAACCGGAACCACCTGCCGAGCACGCCGGAGCCACCTGTTCGACCCGCTGGAACCACCTGCCGGACAGGCCAATATCAACTGCTGGCTATGCCAGAACCACCTGGGGGACGGTCCGGAATCACCTGCCAGCCATGGCGGAACCACCTCTCAGACGTCAAAGAACCACCTGCCGGAGAAGCTGGAAACACGTCCTGGACAGTCTGGAACCACCTGCCGGCCAAGGCTGAACCACCTGCCAAGCACAACGGAACAACCTGCCAGACACGCCAAAATCACCTGCGTGTTATGCCAGAACCACTTGGAGGACTCTCTGGGATGACCTGCCGGGCATGCCGGAACCACCTCTCAGACGTGCCGGAACCATGTGGTGGACAGTCCGGAATCACCTGTTGGGCATGCGCAACCACCTCTGAGACGTACCAGAACCACATGCCGTGCAGGCTGGAACCACCTACCGGACAGTCCGGAATCATCTTTCGGGCATGCCGGAACCACCTGTCAGATGTGCCAGAAACACGTGCCGGAGACGCCGGAAGCACCTGCCAAGCACGTTGGAACCACCTGCTCAACTCGCCTGAACCACCTGCCGGACATGCCAAAATCACCTGCCGACTATGCCAGAACCACTTGGCGAACACTCCGGAATCACTTGCCGGGCATGCAGGAACCACCTCTCAGACATGCCAGAACCCCGTGCCAATGACCCCGGAAGCACCAGCCGAGCACGCCGGAACCACCTGCTCGACTCGCCAGAACCACCTGCCGATCACGCAAAAATCACCTGCCGGCTACGCCACAACCAGTTGGTGAACACTTTGGAATCACCTGCCAGGCTTGCTGGAACCACCTGCCAGTCATGCCAAAATCACCTGCCAACTACGCCAGAACCGCTTGGCGGACACTGCGGAAACACCTGTCGGGCCGGCTGGAACCACATCTCAGACGTGCCAGAAACGTGTTCATGAGATGCTGGAACCACACCCCGAACAGACGGATACCACCTGCCAGAACCGCCTGAACCACCTGCTGAGCACGCCGGAACCACCTGCTCGACTCACCGGTACCACCTCCCTGACACGCCAAAATCACCTGCTGGGTATGCCAGAACCACTTGGCGGACACTCCGGAATCATCTGCCGGACATGCCGGAACCAGCTCTCAGACACACCAGAACCAAGTGCCGGAGACGCCGGAAGCACCTGCCGAGCATGCCGGAGCCACCTGCTCGACTCGCCAGAAACACCTGCCGGACACGCCAAAATCACCTGCCGGGTATGCCAGAACCACCTTGCGGACACTACGGAATCACCTGCCGCGCATGCCGGAACCACCTCTCAGACGTGCCGGAAGCACGTGCCTGACACGCCGGAAACACCTACCGGACAGACCGGAACCACCTGCCAAGAACGCCGGAGCCACCTGTTCGACTCGCTGGAACCACCTGCCGGACAGGCCAATATCAACTGCTGGCTATGCCAGAACCACCTGGGGGACAGTCCGGGATCACCTGCCAGCCATGGCGGAACCACCTCTCAGACGTACCAGAACCACCTGCCGGAGAAGCTGGAAACACGTCCTGGACAGACTGGAACCACGTGACGGCAATGCCTGAACCACCTGCCGAGCACGGCGGAACCACCTGCCGGACACGCCAAAATCACCTGCGGGCTACGCCAGAACCACTTGGACGACTCTCCGAAATGACCTGCCGGGCATGTTGGAACCACCTCTCAGACGTGCCAGAAGCACGTGGCGGACAGTCCGGAATCACCTGTTGGGCATACGCAACCACCTCTGACACGTACCAGAACCACGTGCCGTGCACGCCGGAACCACCTACCGGACAGACCGGAATCAACTTTTGGGCATGCCGGAACCACCAGTCAGATGTGCCAGAAACACGTGCCGGAGACGCCGGTGGCACCTGCCGAGCACTTCGCAACCACCTGCTCAACTCGCCTGAACCACCTGCCGGACACGCCAAAATCACCTGCCCGCTACACCAGCACCACTTCGGGGACAAGCCGGAATCACGTGAGGGGCATGCCGGCACAGCCTCTCAGACTGAACCTCGTGCCGGACACCACAGAACCACCTGCCGGACAGACCGGAACCACCTGCCGGACACGCCGGAACCACCGGCTCGACCCGCCGGTGCGACCGCTGGACATGCAAAATCACCTGCCAACTACGCCGGAAACACTTGGCGAACACTCCAGAATCACCTGCCGGGCATGCCGGAACCACCTCTCAGATATGCCAGAACCACGTGCCAATGACCCCGGAAGCACCTGCCGAGCACGCCGGAACCACCTGCTCGACTCGCCAGAACCACCTGCCGGACACTCAAAAATCGCATGCCGGCTACGCCACAACCAGTTGGGGGACACTTCGGAATCACCTGCCGGGCTTGCTGGAACCACCTGCCGGTCATGCCAAAATCACCTGCCAACTACGCCAGTACCAATTGGCGGACACTGTGGAAACACCTGTCGGGCCGGCCGGAACCACATCTCAGACGTGCCAGAACCATGTGCATGAGATGCTGGAACCACACCCCGAACAGACGGAAAACACCTGCCAGACCCGTCTGAACAACCTGCCGAGCACGCCGAGCCACATGCTCGACTCGCCGGAACCACCTACCTGACATGCCCAAATCACCAGCCGGGTATGCCAGAACCACTTGGCGGACTCTCCGGAATCATCTGCCGGACATGCCGGAACCAGCACTCAGACACACCAGAACCACGTGCCGGAGACGCCGGAAGCACCTGCCGAGCATGCCGGAGCCACCTGCTCGACTCGCCAGAAACACCTGCCGGACACACCAAAATCACCTGCCGGGTACGCCAGAACCACCTGGCGGACACTCCGAAATCACCTGTCGCGCATGCCGGAACCACCTCTCAGACGTGCCGGAATCACGTGCCGGACACGCCGGAATCACCTACCGGACAGACCGGAACCACCTGCCGAGCACGCCGGAGCCACCTGTTCGACTCGCTGGAACCACCTGCCGGACAGGCCAATATCAACTGCTGGCTATGCCAGAACCACCTGGGGGACGGTCCGGAATCACCTGGCAGCCATGGCGGAACCACCTGTCAGACGTACCAGAACCACCTGCCGGAGAAGCTGGAAACACGTCCTGGAAAGTCTGGAACCACCTGCCGGCCAAGCCTGAACCACCTGCCAAGCACAACGGAACAACCTGCCAGACAAGCCAAAATCACCTGTGTCTTATGCCAGAACCACTTGGAGGACTCTCTGGGATGACCTGCCGGGCATGCCGGAACCACCTCTCAGACGTGCCAGAAACATGTGGCGGACAGTCCGGAATCACCTGTTGGGCATGCGCAACCACCTCTGAGACGTACCAGAACCACATGCCGTGCAGGCTGGAACCACCTACCGGACAGACCGGAATCACCTTTCGGGCATGCCGGAACCACCTGTCAGATGTGCCAGAAACACGTGCCGGAGACGCCGGAAGCACCTGCCAAGCACGTTGGAACCACCTGCTCAACTCGCCTGAACCACCTTCCGGACATGCCAAAATCACCTGCCGACTATGCCAGAACCACTTGGCGAACACTCCGGAATCACCTGCCGGGCATGCAGGAACCACCTCTCAGACATGCCAGAACCCCGTGCCAATGACCCCGGAAGCACCAGCCGAGCACGCCGGAACCACCTGCTCGACTCGCCAGAACCACCTGCCGATCACGCAAAAATCACCTGCCGGCTACGCCACAACCAGTTGGTGAACACTTTGGAACCACCTGCCAGTCATGCCAAAATCACCTGCCAACTACGCCAGAACCGCTTGGCGGACACTGCGGAAACACCTGTCGGGCCGGCTGGAACCACATCTCAGACGTGCCAGAAACGTGTTCATGAGATGCTGGAACCACACCCCGAACAGACGGATACCACCTGCCAGAACCGCCTGAACCACCTGCTGAGCACGCCGGAACGACCTGCTCGACTCACCGGTACCACCTCCCTGACACGCCAAAATCACCTGCTGGGTATGCCAGAACCACTTGGCGGACACTCCGGAATCATCTGCCGGACATGACGGAACCAGCTCTCAGACACACCAGAACCAAGTGCCGGAGACGCCGGAAGCACCTGCCGAGCATGCCGGAGCCACCTGCTCGACTCGCCAGAAACACCTGCCGGACACGCCAAAATCACCTGCCGGGTATGCCAGAACCACCTGGCGGACACTACGGAATCACCTGCCGCGCATGCCGGAACCACCTCTCAGACGTGCCGGAAGCACGTGCCAGACACGCCGCAAACACCTACCGGACACACCGGAACCACCTGACAAGAATGCCGGAGCCACCTGTTCGACTCGCTGGAACCACCTGCCGGACAGGCCAATATCAACTGCTGGCTATGCCAGAACCACCTGGGGGCGGTCCGGGATCACCTGCCAGCCATGGCGGAACCACCTCTCAGACGTACCAGAACCACCTGCCGGAGAAGCTGGAAACACGTCCTGGACAGACTGGAACCACGTGACGGCCATGCCTGAACCACCTGCCGGACACGCCAAAATCACCGGTGGGCTACGCCAGAACCACTTGGACGACTCTCCGAAATGATCTGCAGGGCATGTTGGAACCACCTCTCAGACGTGCCAGAAGCACGTGGCGGACAGTCCGGAATCACCTGTTGGGCATACGCAACCACCTCTGAGACGTACCAGAACCACGTGCCGTGCACGCCGGAACCACCTACCGGACAGACCGGAATCAACTTTTGGGCATGCCGGAACCACCAGTCAGATGTGCCAGAAACACGTGCCGGAGACGCCGGAAGCACCTGCCGAGCACGTCGCAACCACCTGCTCAACTCGCCTGAACCACCTGCCGGACACGCCAAAATCACCTGCCCGCTACACCAGCACCACTTCGGGGACAAGCCGGAATCACCTGCCGGGCATGCCGGAACCACCTCTCAGATATGCCAGAACCACGTGCCAATGACCCCGGCAGCACCAGCCGAGCACGCCGCAACCACCTGCTCGACTCGCCAGAAGCACCTGCCTTACACGCAAAAATCACCTGCCGGCTACGCCACAACCAGTTGGGGAACACTTCGGAATCACCTGCCGGGCTTGCTGGAACCACTTGCCGGTCATGCCAAAATCACCTGCCAACTACGCCAGTACCACTTGCGGACACTCTGGAAACACCTGTCGGGCCGGTCGGAACCACATCTCAGACGTGCCAGAACCGTGTGCATGAGATGCTGGAACCACACCCCGAACAGACGGAAAAAACCTGCCAGACCCGTCTGAACAACGTGCCGAGCACGCCGGAGCCACCTGCTCGACTCGCCGGAACCACCTACCTGACATGCCCAAATCACCAGCCGGGTATGCCAGAACCACTTGGCGGACACTCCGAAATCACCTGCCGCGCATGCCGGAACCACCTCTCACACGTGCCGGAAGCACGTGCCGGACACGCCGGAATCACCTACCGGACAAACCGGAACCACCTGCCGAGCACGCCGGAGCCACCTGTTCGACTCGCTGGAACCACCTGCCGGACAGGCCAATATCAACTGCTGGCTATGCCAGAACCACCTGGGGGACGGTCCGGAATCACCTGCCAGCCATGGCGGAACCACCTCTCAGACGTACCAGAACCACCTGCCGGAGAAGCTGGAAACACGTCCTGGACAGTCTGGAACCACCTGCCGGCCAAGGCTGAACCACCTGCCAAGCACAACGGAACAACCTGCCAGACACGCCAAAATCACCTGCGTGTTATGCCAGAACCACTTGGAGGACTCTCTGGGATGACCTGCCGGGCATGCCGGAACCACCTCTCAGACGTGCCGGAACCATGTGGTGGACAGTCCGGAATCACCTGTTGGGCATGCGCAACCACCTCTGAGACGTACCAGAACCACATGCCGTGCAGGCTGGAACCACCTACCGGACAGTCCGGAATCATCTTTCGGGCATGCCGGAAGCACCTGTCAGATGTGCCAGAAACACGTGCCGGAGACGCCGGAAGCACCTGCCAAGCACGTTGGAACCACCTGCTCAACTCGCCTGAACCACCTGCCGGACATGCCAAAATCACCTGCCGACTATGCCAGAACCACTTGGCGAACACTCCGGAATCACTTGCCGGGCATGCAGGAACCACCTCTCAGACATGCCAGAACCCCGTGCCAATGACCCCGGAAGCACCAGCCGAGCACGCCGGAACCACCTGCTCGACTCGCCAGAACCACCTGCCGATCACGCAAAAATCACCTGCCGGCTACGCCACAACCAGTTGGTGAACACTTTGGAATCACCTGCCAGGCTTGCTGGAACCACCTGCCAGTCATGCCAAAATCACCTGCCAACTACGCCAGAACCGCTTGGCGGACACTGCGGAAACACCTGTCGGGCCGGCTGGAACCACATCTCAGACGTGCCAGAAACGTGTTCATGAGATGCTGGAACCACACCCCGAACAGACGGATACCACCTGCCAGAACCGCCTGAACCACCTGCTGAGCACGCCGGAACGACATGCTCGACTCACCGGTACCACCTCCCTGACACGCCAAAATCACCTGCTGGGTATGCCAGAACCAATTGGCGGACACTCCGGAATCATCTGCCGGACATGCCGGAACCAGCTCTCAGACACACCAGAACCAAGTGCCGGAGACGCCGGAAGCACCTGCCGAGCATGCCGGAGCCACCTGCTCGACTCGCCAGAAACACCTGCCGGACACGCCAAAATCACCTGCCGGGTATGCCAGAACCACCTTGCGGACACTACGGAATCACCTGCCGCGCATGCCGGAACCACCTCTCAGACGTGCCGGAAGCACGTGCCTGACACGCCGGAAACACCTACCGGACAGACCGGAACCACCTGCCAAGAACGCCGGAGCCACCTGTTCGACTCGCTGGAACCACCTGCCGGACAGGCCAATATCAACTGCTGGCTATGCCAGAACCACCTGGGGGACAGTCAGGAATCACCTGTTGGGCATACGCAACCACCTCTGAGACGTACCAGAACCACGTGCTGTGCACGCCGGAACCACCTACCGGACACACCAGAATCAACTTTTGGGCATGCCGGAACCACCAGTCAGATGTGCCAGAAACACGTGCCGGAGACGCCGGAAGCACCTGCCGAGCACGTCGCAACCACCTGCTCAACTCGCCTGAACCACCTGCCGGACACGCCAAAATCACCTGCCCGCTACACCAGCACCACTTCGGGGACAAGCCGGAATCACGTGAGGGGCATGCCGGCACAGCCTCTCAGACTGAACCTCGTGCCGGACACCACAGAACCACCTGCCGGACAGACCGGAACCACCTGCCGGACACGTCGGTACCACCGGCTCGACCCGCCGGAACGACCGCTGGACATGCCAAATCACCTGCCGGCTACGCCGGAAACACTTGGCGAACACTCCGGAATCACCTGCCGGGCATGCCGGAACCACCTCTCAGATATGCCAGAACCACGTGCCAATGACCCCGGAAGCACCTGCCGAGCATGCCGGAACCACCTGCTCGACTCGCCAGAACCACCTGCCGGACACGCCAAAATCACCTGCCGGCTACGCCACAACCAGTTGGGGAACACTTCGGAATCACCTGCCGGGCTTGCTGGAACCACCTGCCGGTCATGCCAAAATCACCTGCCAACTACGCCAGTACCACTTGGCGGACACTGTGGAAACACCTGTCGGGCCGGCCGGAACCACATCTCAGACGTGCCAGAACCATGTGCATGAGATGCTGGACCCACACCCCGAACAGACGGAAAACACCTGCCAGACCCGTCTGAACAACCAGCCGAGCACGCCGGAGCCACCTGCTCGACTCGCCGGAACCACCTACCTGACATGCCCAAATCACCAGCCGGGTATGCCAGAACCACTTGGCGGACCCTCCGGAATCATCTGCCGGACATGCCGGAACCAGCTCTCAGACACACCAGAACCACGTGCCGGAGACGCCGGAAGCACCTGCCGAGCAGGCCGGAGCCACCTGCTCGACTCGCCAGAAACACCTGCCGGACACGCCAAAATCACCTGCCGGGTATGCCAGAACCACCTGGCGGACACTACGGAATCACCTGCCGCGCATGCCGGAACCACCTCTCAGACGTGCCGGAAGCACGTGCCAGACACGCCGCAAACACCTACCGGACACACCGGAACCACCTGCCAAGAACGCCGGAGCCACCTGTTCGACTCGCTGGAACCACCTGCCGGACAGGCCAATATCAACTGCTGGCTATGCCAGAACCACCTGGGGGACAGTCCGGGATCACCTGCCAGCCATGGCGGAACCACCTCTCAGACGTACCAGAACCACCTGCCGGAGAAGCTGGAAACACGTCCTGGACAGACTGGAACCACGTGACGGCCATGCCTGAACCACCTGCCGAGCACGGCGGAACCACCTGCCGGACACGCCAAAATCACCTGCGGGCTACGCCAGAACCACTTGGACGACTCTCCGAAATGACCTGCCAGCCATGGCGGAACCACCTCTCAGACGTACCAGAACCACCTGCCGGAGAAGCTGGAAACACGTCCTGGACAGACTGGAACCACGTGACGGCCATGCCTGAACCACCTGCCGAGCACGGCGGAACCACCTGCCGGACACGCCAAAATCACCTGCGGGCTACGCCAGAACCACTCGGACGACTCTCCGAAATGACCTGCCGGGCATGTTGGAACCACCTCTCAGACGTGCCAGAAGCACGTGGCGGACAGTCCGGAATCACCTGTTGGGCATACGCAACCACCTCTGACACGTACCAGAACCACGTGCCGTGCAAGCCGGAACCACCTACCGGACAGACCGGAATCCCCTTTTGGGCATGCCGGAACCACCAGTCAGATGTGCCAGAAACACTTGCCGGAGACGCCGGAAGCACCTGCCGAGCACGTCGCAACCACCTGCTCAACTCGCCTGAACCACCTGCCGGACATGCCACAATCACCTGCCCGCTACACCAGCACCACTTCGGGGACAAGCCGGAATCACGTGAGGGGCATGCCGGCACAGCCTCTCAGACTGAACCTCGTGCCGGACACCACAGAACCACCTTCCGGACAGACCGGAACCACCTGCCGGACACGCCGGAACCACCGGCTCGACCCGCCGGAACGACCGCTGGACGTGCAAAATCACCTGCCGGCTACGCCGTAAACACTTGGCGAACACTCCGGAATCACCTGCCGGGCATGCCGGAACCACCTCTCAGATATGCCAGAGCCACGTGCCAATGACCCCGGAAGCACCTGCCGAGCACGCCGGAACCACCTGCTCGACTCGCCAGAACCACCTGCCGATCACGCAAAAATCACCTGCCGGCTACACCACAACCAGTTGGGGAACACTTCGGAATCACCTGCCGGGCTTGCTGGAACCACCTGCCGGTCATGCCAAAATCACCTGCCAACTACGCCAGTACCACTTGGCGGACACTGTGGAAACACCTGTCGGGCCGGCCGGAACCACATCTCAAACGTGCCAGATCCATGTGCATGAGATGCTGGAACCACACCCCGAACAGACGGAAAACACCTGCCAGACCCGTCTGAACAACGTGCCGAGCACACCGGAGCCACCTGCTCGACTCGCCGGAACCACCTACCTGACATGCCCAAATCACCAGCCGGGTATGCCAGAACCACTTGGCGGACACTCCGGAAT
Organism: Equus przewalskii; assembly: GCF_037783145.1. Taxonomy (NCBI): domain Eukaryota; kingdom Metazoa; phylum Chordata; class Mammalia; order Perissodactyla; family Equidae; genus Equus; species Equus przewalskii. The sequence continues at coordinate 134,723 of NW_027227603.1, read as the reverse complement.
CATCTGCCGGACATGCCGGAACCAGCTCTCAGACACACCAGAACCACGTGCCGGAGGCGCCGGAAGCACCTGCCGAGCATGCCGGAGCCACCTGCTCGACTCGCCAGAAACACCTACCGGACACGCCAAAATCACCTGCCGGGTACGCCAGAAGCACCTGGCGGACACTCCGAAACCACCTGTCGCGCATGCCGGAACCACCTCTCAGACGTGCCGGAAGCACGTGCCGGACACGCCGGAATCACCTACCGGACAGACCGGAACCACCTGCCGAGCACGCAGGAGCCACCTGTTCGACTCGCTGGAACCACCTGCCGGACAGGCCAATATCAACTGCTGGCTATTCCAGAACCACCTGGGGGATGGTCCGGAATCACCTGCCAGCCATGGCGGAACCACCTCTCAGGCGTACCAGAACCACCTGCCGGAGAAGCTGGAAACACGTCCTGGACAGTCTGGAACCACGTGCCGGCCAAGCCTGAACCACCTGCCAAGCACAACGGAACAACCTGCCAGACACGCCAAAATCACCTGCGTGTTATGCCAGAACCACTTGGAGGACTCTCTGGGATGACCTGCCGGGCATGCCGGAACCACCTCTCAGACGTGCCGGAAGCACGTGCCAGACACGCCAGAAACACCTACCGGACAGACCGGAACCACCTGCCAAGAACGCCGGAGCCACCTGTTCGACTCGCTGGAACCACCTGCCGGACAGGCCAATATCAACTGCTGGCTATGCCAGAACCACCTGGGGGACAGTCCGGGATCACCTGCCAGCCATGGCGGAACCACCTCTCAGACGTACCAGAACCACCTGCCGGAGAAGCTGGAAACACGTCCTGGACAGACTGGAACCACGTGACGGCCATGCCTGAACCACCTGCCGAGCACGGCGGAACCACCTGCCGGACACGCCAAAATCACCTGCGGGCTACGCCAGAACCACTTGGACGACTCTCCGAAATGACCTGCCGGCATGTTGGAACCATCTCTCAGACGTGCCAGAAGCACGTGGCGGAGAGTCCGGAATCACCTGTTGGGCATACGCAACCACCTCTGAGACGTACCAGAACCACGTGCCGTGCACGCCGGAACCACCTACCGGACAGACTGGAATCAAATTTTGGGCATGCCGGAACCACCAGTCAGATGTGCCAGAAACACGTGCCGGAGCCGCCGGAAGCACCTGCCGAGCACGTCGCAACCACCTGCTCAACTCGCCTGAACCACCTGCCGGACACGCCAAAATCACCTGCCCGCTACACCAGCACCACTTCGGGGACAAGCCGGAATCACGTGAGGGGCATGCCGGCACAGCCTCTCAGACTGAACCTCGTGCCGGACACCACAGAACCACCTGCCGGACAGACCGGAACCACCTGCCGGACACGCCGGAACCACCGGCTCGACCCGCCGGAACGACCGCTGCACATGCAAAATCACGTGCCGGCTACGCCGGAAACACTTGGCGAACACTCCGGAATCACCTGCCGGGCATACCGGAACCACCTCTCAGATATGCCAGAACCACGTGCCAATGACCCCGGAAGCACCTGCCGAGCACGCCGGAACCACCTGCTCGACTCGCCAGAACCACCTGCCGGACACGCCAAAGTCACCTGCCGGCTACGCCACAAAGCAGTTGGGGAACACTTGGGAATCACCTGCCGGGCTTGCTGGAACCACCTGGCGGTCATGCCAAAATCACCTGCCCACTACGCCAGTACCACTTGGCGGACACTGTGGAAACACCTGTCGGGCCGGCCGGAACCACATCTCAGACGTGCCAGAACCATGTGCATGAGATGCTGGATCCACACCCCGAACAGACGGAAAACACCTGCCAGACCCGTCTGAACAACCTGCCGAGCACGCTGGAGCCACCTGCTCGACTCGCCGGAACCACCTACCTGACATGCCCAAATCACCATCCGGGTATGCCAGAACCACTTGGCGGACACTCCGGAATCATCTGCCGCACATGCCGGAACCAGCTCTCAGACACACCGGAACCACGTGCCGGAGACGCCGGAAGCACCTGGCGAGCATGCCGGAGCCACCTGCTCGACTCTCCAGAAACACCTGCCGGACACGCCAAAATCACCTGCCGGGTACGCCAGAACCACCTGGCGGACACTCCGAAATCACCTGTCGCGCATGCCGGAACCACCTCTCAGACGTGCCGGAAGCACGTGCCGGACACGCCGGAATCACCTACCGGACAGACCGGAACCACCTGCCGAGCACGCCGGAGCCACCTGTTCGACTCGCTGGAACCACCTGCCGGACATGCCAATATTAACTGCTGGCTATGCCAGAACCACCTGGGGGACGGTCCGGAATCACCTGCCAGCCATGGCGGAACCACCTCTCAGACGTACCAGAACCACCTGCCGGAGAAGCTGGAAACACGTCCTGGACAGTCTGGAACCACCTGCCGGCCAAGCCTGAACCACCTGCCAAGCACAACGGAACAACCTGCCAGACACGCCAAAATCACCTGCGTGTTATGCCAGAACCACTTGGAGGACTCTCTGGGATGACCTGCCGGGCATGCCGGAACCACCTCTCAGACGTGCCAGAACCATGTGGCGGAGAGTCCGGAATCACCTGTTGGGCATGCGCAACCACCTCTGAGACGTACCAGAACCACATGCCGTGCAGGCTGGAACCACCTACCGGACAGACCGGAATCACCTTTCGGGCATGCCGGAACCACCTGTCAGATGTGCCAGAAACACGTGCCGGAGACGCCGGAAGCACCTGCCAAGCACGTTGGAACCACCTGCTCAACTCGCCTGAACCACCTGCCGGACATGCCAAAATCACCTGCCGACTATGCCAGAACCACTTGGCGAACACTCCGGAATCACTTGCCGGGCATGCAGGAACCACCTCTCAGACATGCCAGAACCCCGTGCCAATGACCCCGGAAGCACCAGCCGAGCACGCCGGAACCACCTGCTCGACTCGCCAGAACCACCTGCCGATCACGCAAAAATCACCTGCCAGCTACGCCACAACCAGTTGGTGAACACTTTGGAATCACCTGCCAGGCTTGCTGGAACCACCTGCCAGTCATGCCAAAATCACCTGCCAACTATGCCAGAACATCTTGGCGGACACTGCGGAAACACCCGTCGGGCCGGCTGGAACCACATCTCAGACGTGCCAGAAACGTGTTCATGAGATGCTGGAACCACACCCTGAACAGACGGATACCACCTGCCAGAACCGCCTGAACCACCTGCTGAGCACGCCGGAACTCCCTGCTCGGCTCTCCGGTACCACCTCCCTGAGACGCCAAAATCACCTGCTGGGTATGCCAGAACCACTTGGCGGACACTCCGGAATCATCTGCCGGACATGCCGGAACCAGCTCTCAGACACACCAGAACCACGTGCCGGAAGACGCCGGAAGCACCTGCCGAGCATGCCGGAGCCACCTGCTCGACTCGCCTGAAACACCTGCCGGACACGCCAAAATCACCTGCCGGGTATGCCAGAACCACTTGGCGGACACTGCGGAATCACGTGCCGCGCATTCCGGAACCACTTCTCAGACGTGCCGGAAGCACGTGCCAGACACACGGAAACACCTACCAGACAGACCGGAACCACCTGCCAAGAACGCCTGAGCCACCTGTTCGACTCGCTGGGACCACCTGCCGGACAGGCCAATATCAACTGCTGGCTATGCCAGAACCACCTGGGGGACAGTCCGGGATCACCTGCCAGCCATTGCAGAACCACCTCTCAGACGCACCAGAACCACCTGCCGGAGAAGCTGGAAACACGTCCTGGACAGACTGGAACCACGTGACGGCCATGCCTGAACCACCTGCTGAGCACTGTGGAACCACCTACCGGACACGCCAAAATCACCTGCGGGCTACGCCAGAACCACTTGGACGACTCTCCGAAATGACCTGCCGGGCATGTTGGAACCACCTCTCAAACGTGCCAGAAGCAAGTGGCGGACAGTCCGGAATCACCTGTTGGGCATACGCAACCACCTCTGAGACGTACCAGAACCACGTGCCGTGCACGCCGGAACCACCTACCGGACAGACCGGAATCCACTTTTGGGCATGCCGGAACCACCAGTCAGATGTGCCAGAAACACATGCCGGAGACGCCGGAAGCACCTGCCGAGCACGTCGCAACCACCTGCTCAACTCGCCTGAACCACCTGCCGGACACGCCAAAATCACCTGCCCGCTACACCAGCACCACTTCGGGGACAAGCCGGAATCACGTGAGGGGCATGCCGGCACAGCCTCTCAGACTGAACCTCGTGCCGGACACCACAGAACCACCTGCCGGACAGACCGGAACCACCTGCCGGACACGCCAGAACCACCGGCTCGACCCGCCGGAACGACCGCTGCACATGCAAAATCACGTGCCGGCTACGCCGGAAACACTTGGCGAACACTCCGGAATCACCTGCCGGGCATGCCGGAACCACCTCTCAGATATGCCAGAACCACGTGCCAATGACCCCGGAAGCACCTGCCGAGCACGCCGGAATCACCTGCCCGACTCGCCAGAACCACCTGCCGGACACGCCAAAGTCACCTGCCGGCTACGCCACAAACAGTTGGGGAACACTTGGGAATCACCTGCCGGGCTTGCTGGAACCACCTGCCGGTCATGCCAAAATCACCTGCCCACTACGCCAGTGCCACTTGGCGGACACTGCGGAAACACCTGTCGGGCCGGCTGGAACCACATCTCAGACGTGCCAGAAACGTGTTCATGAGATGCTGGAACCACACCCCGAACAGACGGATACCACCTGCCAGAACCGCCTGAACCACCTGGTGAGCACGCCGGAACCACCTGCTCGGCACACCGGTACCACCTCCCTGACACGCCAAAATCACCTGCTGGGTATGCCAGAACCACTTGGCGGACACTCCGGAATCATCTGCCGGACATGCCGGAACCAGCTCTCAGACACACCAGAACCAAGTGCCGGAGACGCCGGAAGCACCTGCCGAGCATGCCGGAGCCACCTGCTCGACTCGCCTGAAACACCTGCCGGACACGCCAAAATCACCTGCCGGGTATGCCAGAACCACCTGGCGGACACTACGGAATCACCTGCCACGCATGCCGGAACCACCTCTCAGACGTGCCAGAAGGACGTGCCAGACACGCCGGAAACACCTACCGGACAGACCGGAACCACCTGCCAAGAACGCCGGAGCCACATGTTCGACTAGCTGGAACCACCTGCCGGACAGGCCAATATCAACTACTGGCTATGACAGAACCACCTGGGGGACAGTCCGGGATCCCCAGCCAGCCATGGCGGAACGACCTCTCAGACGTACCAGAACCACCTGCCGGAGAAGCTGGAAACACGTCCTGGACAGACTGGAACCACGTGACGGCCATGCCTGAACCACCTGCCGAGCACGGCGGAACCACCTGCCGGACACGCCAAAATCACCTGCGGGCTACGCCAGAACCACTTGGACGACTCTCCGAAATGACCTGCCGGGCATGTTGGAACCACCTCTCAGAAGTGCCAGAAGCACGTGGCGGAGAGTCCGGAATCACCTGTTGGGCATACGCAACCACCTCTGACACGTACAAGAACCACGTGCCGTGCACGCCGGAACCACCTACCGGACAGACAGGAATCCACTTTTGGGCATGCCGGAACGAGCAGTCAGATGTGCCAGAAACACGTGCCGGAGACGCCGGAAGCACCTGCCGAGCACGTCGCAACCACCTGCTCAACTCGCCTGAACCACCTGCCGGACACGCCACAATCACCTGCCCGCTACACCAGCACCACTTCGGGGACAAGCCGGAATCACGTGAGAGGCATGCCGGCACAGCCTCTCAGACTGAACCTCGTGCCGGACACCACAGAACCACCTGCCGGACAGACCGGAACCACCTGCCGGACACGCCGGAACCACCGGCTCGACCCGCCGGAACGACCGCTGGACGTGCAAAATCACCTGCCGGCAACGCCGGAAACACTTGGCGAACACTCCGGAATCACCTGCCGGGCATGCCGGAACCACCTCTCAGATATGCCAGAACCACGTGCCAATGACCCCGGAAACACCTGCCGAGCACGCCGGAACCACCTGCTCGACTCGCCAGAACCACCTGCCGGAGACGCAAAAATCACCTGCCGGCTACGCCACAACCAGTTGGGGAACACTTCGGAATCACCTGCCGGGCTTGCTGGAACCACCTGCCGGTCATGCCAAAATCACCTGCCAACTACGCCAGTACCACTTGGCGGACACTGTGGAAACACCTGTCGGGCCGGCCGGAACCACATCTCAGACGTGCCAGAACCATGTGCATGAGATGCTGGACGCACACGCCGAACAGACGGAAAACACCTGCCATACTCGTCTGAACAACCAGCCGAGCACGCCGGAGCCACCTGCTCGACTCGCCGGAACCGCCTACCTGACATGCCCAAATCACCAGCCAGGTATGCCAGAACCACTTGGCGGACCCTCCGGAATCATCTGCCGGACATGCCGGAACCAGCTCTCAGACACACCAGAACCACGTGCCGGAGACGCCGGAAGCACCTGCCGAGCATGCCGGAGCCACCTGCTCGACTCGCCAGAAACACCTGCCGGACACGCCAAAATCACCTGCCGGGTATGCCAGAACCACCTGGCGGACACTCCGAAATCACCTGTCGCGCATGCCGGAACCACCTCTCAGACGTGCCAGAAGCACGTACCGGACACGCCGGAATCACCTACCTGACAGACCGGAACCACCTGCCGAGCACGCCGGAGCCACCTGTTCGACTTGCTGGAACCACCTGCCGGACAGGCCAATATCAACTGCTGGCTATGCCATAACCACCTGTGGGACAGTCCGGAATCACCTGCCAGCCATGGCGGAACCACCTCTCAGACGTACCAGAACCACCTGCCGGAGAAGCTGGAAACACGTCCTGGACAGTCTGGAACCACCTGCCCGCCAAGCCTGAACCACCTGCCAAGCACAACGGAACAACCTGCCAGACACGCCAAAATCACCTGCGTGTTATGCCAGAACCACTTGAAGGACTCTTTGGGATGACCTGCCGGGCATGCCGGAACCACCTCTCAGACGTGCCAGAACCATGTGGCGGACAGTCCGGAATCACCTGTTGGGCATGCGCAACCACCTCTGAGACGTACCAGAACCACATGCCGTGCAGGCTGGAACCACCTACCGGACAGACCGGAATCACCTTTCGGGCATGCCGGAACCACCTGTCAGATGTGCCAGAAACACGTGCCGGAGACGCCGGAAGCACCTGCCAAGCACGTTGGAACCACCTGCTCAACTCGCCTGACCCACCTGCCGGACATGCCAAAATCACCTGCCGACTATGCCAGAACCACTTGGCGAACACTCCGGAATCACTTGCCGGGCATGCAGGAACCACCTCTCAGACATGCCAGAACCCCGTGCCAATGACCCCGGAAGCAGCAGCCGAGCACGCCGGAACCACCTGCTCCACTCGCCAGAACCAACTGCCGATCACGCAAAAATCACCTGCCGGCTACGCCACAACCAGTTGGTGAACACTTTGGAATCACCTGCCAGGCTTGCTGGAACCACCTGCCAGTCATGCCAAAATCACCTGCCAACTACGCCAGAACCGCTTGGCGGACACTGCGGAAACACCTGTCGGGCCGGCTGGAACCACATCTCAGACGTGCCAGAAACGTGTTCATGAGATGCTGGAACCACACCCCGAACAGACGGATACCACCTGCCAGAACCGCCTGAACCACCTGCTGAGCACGCCGGAACCACCTGCTCGACTCACCGGTACCACCTCCCTGACACGCCAAAATCACCTGCTGGGTATGCCAGAACCACTTGGCGGACACTCCGGAATCATCTGCCGGACATGCCGGAACCAGCTCTCAGACACACCAGAACCAAGTGCCGGAGACGCCGGAAGCACCTGCCGAGCATGCCGGAGCCACCTGCTCGACTCGCCAGAAACACCTGCCGGACACGCCAAAATCACCTGCCGGGTATGCCAGAACCACCTGGCGGACACTACGGAATCACCTGCAGCGCATGCCGGAACCACCTCTCAGACGTGCCGGAAGCACGTGCCAGACACGCCGCAAACACCTACCGGACAGACCGGAACCACCTGCCAAGAACGCCGGAGCCACCTGTTCGACTCACTGGAACCACCTGCCGGACAGGCCAATATCAACTGCTGGCTATGCCAGAACCACCTGGGGGACAGTCCGGGATCACCTGCCAGCCATGGCGGAACCACCTCTCAGACGTACCAGAACCACCTGCCGGAGAAGCTGGAAACACGTCCTGGACAGACTGGAACCACGTGACGGCCATGCCTGAACCACCTGCCGAGCACGGCGGAACCACCTGCCGGACACGCCAAAATCACCTGCGGGCTACGCCAGAACCACTTGGACGACTCTCCGAAATGACCTGCCGGGCATGTTGGAACCACCTCTCAGACGTGCCAGAAGCACGTGGCGGACAGTCCGGAATCACCTGTTGGGCATACGCAACCACCTCTGAGACGTACCAGAACCACGTGCCGTGCACGCCGGAACCACCTACCGGACAGACCGGAATCAACTTTTGGGCATGCCGGAACCACCAGTCAGATGTGCCAGAAACACGTGCCGGAGACGCCGGAAGCACCTGCCGAGCACGTCGCAACCACCTGCTCTACTCGCCTGAACCACCTGCCGGACACGCCAAAATCACCTGCCCGCTACACCAGCACCACTTCGGGGACAAGCCGGAATCACGTGAGGGGCATGCCGGCACAGCCTCTCAGACTGAAACTCGTGCCGGACACCACAGAACCACCTGCCGGACAGACCGGAACCACCTGCCGGACACGCCGGAACCACCGGCTCGACCCGCCGGAACGACCGCTGGACATGCCAAATCACGTGCCGGCTACGCCGGAAAGACTTGGCGAACACTCCGGAATCACCTGCCGGGCATGCCGGAACCACCTCTCAGATATGCCAGAACCACGTGCCAATGACCCCAGAAGCACCTGCCGAGCACGCCGGAACCACCTGCTCGACTCGCCAGAACCACCTGCCGGACACTCAAAAATCACCTGCCGGCTACACCACAACCAGTTGGGGAACACTTCGGAATCACCTCCCGGGCTTGCTGGAACCACCTGCCGGTCATGCCAAAATCACCTGCCAACTACGCCAGTACCACTTGGCGGACACTGTGGAAACACCTGTCGGGCAGGCCGGAACCACATCTCAGACGTGCCAGAACCATGTGCATGAGATGCTGGAACCACACCCCAAACAGACGGAAAACACCTGCCAGACCCGTCTGAACAACCTGCCGAGCACGCCGGAGCCACCTGCTCGACTCGCCGGAACCACCTACCTGACATGCCAAAATCACCAGCCGGGTATGCCAGAACCACTTGGCGGACACTCCGGAATCACCTGTCGGACATGCCGGAACCAGCTCTTAGACACACCAGAAACACGTGCCGGAGACGCCAGAAGCACCTGCCGAGAATGCCGGAGCCACCTGCTCGACTCGCCAGAAACACCTGCCGGACACGCAAAAATCACCTGCCGGCTACGCCACAACCAGTTGGGGAACACTTCGGAATCACCTGCTGGGCTTGCTGGAACCACCTGCCGGTCATGCCAAAATCACCTGCCAACTACGCCAGTACCACTTGGCGGACACTGTGGAAACACCTGTCGGGCCGGCCGGAACCACATCTCAGACGTGCCAGAACCATGTGCATGAGATGCTATAACCACACCCCGAAAAGACGGAAAACACCTGCCAGACCCGTCTGAACAACCTGCCGAGCACGCCGTAGCCACCTGCTCGACTCGCTGGAACCACCTGCCGGACAGGCCAATATCAACTGCTGGCTATGCCAGAACCACCTGGGGGACGGTCCGGAATCACCTGCCAGCCATGGCGGAACCACCTCTCAGACGTACCAGAACCACCTGCCGGAGAAGCTGGAAACACGTCCTGGACAGTCTGGAACCACCTGCCGGCCAAGCCTGAACCACCTGCCAAGCACAACGGAACAACCTGCCAGACACGCCAAAATCACCTGCGTGTTATGCCAGAACCACTTGGAGGACTCTCTGGGATGACCTGCCGGGCATGCCGGAACCACCTCTCAGACGTGCCAGAACCATGTGGCGGACAGTCCGGAATCACCTGTTGGGCATGCGCAACCACCTCTGAGACGTACCAGAACCACATGCCGTGCAGGCTGCAACCACCTACCGGACAGACCGGAATCACCTTTCGGGCATGCCGGAACCACCTGTCAGATGTGCCAGAAACACGTGCCGGAGATGCCGGAAGCACCTGCCAAGCACGTTGGAACCACCTGCTCAACTCGCCTGAACCACCTGCCGGACATGCCAAAATCACCTGCCGACTATGCCAGAACCACTTGGCGAACACTCCGGAATCACTTGCCGGGCATGCAGGAACCACCTCTCAGACATGCCAGAACCCCGTGCCAATGACCCCGGAAGCACCAGCCGAGCACGCCGGAACCACCTGCTCGACTCGCCAGAACCACCTGCCGATCACGCAAAAATCACCTGCCGGCTACGCCACAACCAGTTGGTGAACACTTTGGAATCACCTGCCAGGCTTGCTGGAACCACCTGCCAGTCATGCCAAAATCACCTGCCAACTACGCCAGAACCGCTTGGCGGACACTGCGGAAACACCTGTCGGGCCAGCTGGAACCACATCTCAGACGTGCCAGAAACGTGTTCATGAGATGCTGGAACCACACCCCGAACAGACGGATACCACCTGCCAGAACCGCCTGAACCACCTGCTGAGCACGCCGGAACCACCTGCTCGACTCACCGGTACCATCTCCCTGACACGCCAAAATCACCTGCTGGGTATGCCAGAACCACTTGGCGGACACTCCGGAATCATCTGCCGGACATGCCGGAACCAGCTCTCAGACACACCAGAACCAAGTGCCGGAGACGCCGGAAGCACCTGCCGAGCATGCCGGAGCCACCTGCTCGACTCGCCAGAAACACCTGCCGGACACGCCAAAATCACCTGCCGGGTATGCCAGAACCACCTGGCGGACACTACGGAATCACCTGCCGCGCATGCCGGAACCACCTCTCAGACGTGCCGGAAGCACGTGCCAGACACACCGGAAACACCTACCGGAAGTACCAGAACCACCTGCCGAGCACGCCGGAGCCACCTGTTCGACTCCCTATAACCACCTGCCGGACAGGCCAATATCAACTGCTGGCTATGCCAGAACCACCTGGGGGACAGTCCGCGATCACCTGCCAGCCATGGCGGAACCTCCTCTCAGACGTACCAGAACCACCTGCCGGAGAAGCTGGAAACACGTCCTGGACAGACTGGAACCACGTGACGGCCATGCCTGAACCACCTGCCGAGCACGGCGGAACCACCTGCCGGACACGCCAAAATCACCTGCGGGCTACGCCAGAACCACTCGGACGACTCTCCGAAATGACCTGCCGGGCATGTTGGAACCACCTCTCAGACGTGCCAGAAGCACGTGGCGGACAGTCCGGAATCACCTGTTGGGCATACGCAACCACCTCTGAGACGTACCAGAACCACGTGCCGTGCACGCCGGAACCACCTACCGGACAGACCGGAATCCACTTTTGGGCATGCCGGAACCACCAGTCAGATGTGCCAGAAACACGTGCCGGAGACGCCGGAAGCACCTGCCGAGCACGTCGCAAGCACCTGCTCAACTCGCCTGAACCACCTGCCGGACACGCCAAAATCACCTGCCCGCTACACCAGCACCACTTCGGGGACAAGCCGGAATCACGTGAGGGGCATGCCGGCACAGCCTCTCAGACTGAACCTCGTGCCGGACACCACAGAACCACCTGCCGGACAGACCGGAACCACCTGCCGGACACGCCGGAACCACCGTCTCGACCCGCCGGAACGACCGCTGGACATGCAAAATCACGTGCCGGCTACGCCGGAAACACTTGGCGAACACTCCGGAATCACCTGCCGGGCATGCCGGAACCACCTCTCAGATATGCCAGAACCACGTGCCAATGACCCCGGAAGCACCTGCCGAGCACGCCGGAACCACCTGCTCGACTTGCCAGAACCACCTGCCGGACACGCAAAAATCACCTGCCGGCTACGCCACAACCAGTTGGGGAACACTTCGGAATCACCTGCCGGGCTTGCTGGAACCACCTGCCGGTCATGCCAAAATCACCTGCCAACTATGCCAGTACCACATGGCGGACACTGTGGAAACACCTGTCGGGCCGGCCGGAACCACATCTCAGACGTGCCAGAACCATGTGCATGAGATTCTGGAACCACACCCCGAACAGACAGAAAACACCTGCCAGACCCGTCTGAACAACGTGCCGAGCACGCCGGAGCCACCTGCTCGACTCGCCGGAACCACCTACCTGACATGCCCAAATCACCAGCCGGGTATGCCAGAACCACTTGGCGGACACTCCGGAATCATCTGCCGGACATGCCGGAACCAGCTCTCAGACACACCAGAACCACGTGCCGGAGACGCCGGAAGCACCTGCCGAGCATGCCGGAGCCACCTGCTCGACTCGCCTGAAACACCTGCCGGACACGCCAAAATCACCTGCCGGGTATGCCAGAACCACTTGGCGGACACTACGGAATCACGTGCCGCGCATTCCGGAACCACTTCTCAGTCGTGCCGGAAGCACGTGCCAGACACACGGAAACACCTACCAGACAGACCGGAACCACCTGCCAAGAACGCCTGAGCCACCTGTTCTACTCGCTGGATCCACCTGCCGGACAGGCCAATATCAACTGCTGGCTATGCCAGAACCACCTGGGGGACAGTCCGGGATCACCTGCCAGCCATTGCAGAACCACCTCTCAGACGCACCAGAACCACCTGCCGGAGAAGCTGGAAACACGTCCTGGACAGACTGGAACCACGTGACGGCCATGCCTGAACCACCTGCTGAGCACTGTGGAACCACCTACCGGACACGCCAAAATCACCTGCGGGCTACGCCAGAACCACTTGGACGACTCTCCGAAATGACCTGCCGGGCATGTTGGAACCACCTCTCAGACGTGCCAGAAGCACGTGGCGGACAGTCCGGTATCACCTGTTGGGCATACGCAACCACCTCTGAGACGTACCAGAACCACGTGCTGTGCAAGCCGGAACCACCTACCGGACAGACCGGAATCCACTTTTGGGCATGCCGGAACCACCAGTCAGATGTGCCAGAAACACGTGCCGGAGACGCCGGAAGCACCTGCCGAGCACGTCGCAACCACCTGCTCAACTCGCCTGAACCACCTGCCGGACACGCCAAAATCACCTGCCCGCTACACCAGCACCACTTCGGGGACAAGCCGGAATCACGTGAGGGGCATGCCGGCACAGCCTCTCAGACTGAACCTCGTGCCGGACACCACAGAACCACCTGCCGGACAGACCGGAACCACCTGCCGGACACGCCGGAACCACCGGCTCGACCCGCCGGAACGACCGCTTGACATGCAAAATCACCTGCCGGCTACGCCGGAAACACTTGGCGAACACTCCGGAATCACCTGCCGGGCATGCCGGAACCACCTCACAGATATGCCAGAACCACGTGCCAATGACCCCGGAAGCACCTGCCGAGCACGCCGGAACCACCTGCTCGACTCGCCAGAACCACCTGCCGGACACGCCAAAGTCACCTGCCGGCTACGCCACAAACAGTTGGGGAACACTTGGGAATCACCTGCCGGGCTTGCTGGAACCACCTGCCGGTCATGCCAAAATCACCTGCCAACTACGCCAGTACCACTTGGCGGACACTGTGGAAACACCTGTCGGGCCGGCCGGAACCACATCTCAGACGTGCCAGAACCATGTGCATGAGATGCTGGAACCACACCCCGAACAGACGGAAAACACCTGCCAGACCCGTCTGAACAACCTGCCGAGCACGCCGGAGCCACCTGCTCGACTCGCCGGAACCACCTACCTGACATGCCCAAATCACCATCGGGGTATGCCAGAACCACTTGGCGGACACTCCGGAATCATCTGCCGGACATGCCGGAACCAGCTCTCAGACACACCGGAACCACGTGCCGGAGACGCCGGAAGCACCTGGCGAGCATGCCGGAGCCACCTGCTCGACTCGCCAGAAACACCTGCCGGACACGCCGAAATCACCTGCCGGGTACGCCAGAACCACCTGGCGGACACTCCGAAATCACCTGTCGCGCATGCCGGAACCACCTCTCAGACGGGCCGGAAGCACGTACCGGACACGCCGGAATCACCTACCGGACAGACCGGAACCACCTGCCGAGCACGCCGGAGCCACCTGTTCGACTCGCTGGAACCACCTGCCGGACATGCCAATATTAACTGCTGGCTATGCCAGAACCACCTGGGGGACGGTCCGGAATCACCTGCCAGCCATGGCGGAACCACCTCTCAGACGTACCAGAACCATCTGCCGGAGAAGCTGGAAACACGTCCTGGACAGTCTGGAACCACCTGCCGGCCAAGCCTGAACCACCTGCCAAGCACAACGGAACAACCTGCCAGACACGCCAAAATCACCTGCGTGTTATGCCAGAACCACTTGGAGGACTCTCTGGGATGACCTGCCGGGCATGCCGGAACCACCTCTCAGACGTGCCAGAACCATGTGGCGGACAGTCCGGAATCACCTGTTGGGCATGCGCAACCACCTCTGAGACGTACCAGAACCACATGCCGTGCAGGCTGGAACCACCTACCGGACAGACCGGAATCACCTTTCGGGCATGCCGGAACCACCTGTCAGATGTGCCAGAAACACGTGCCGGAGACGCCGGAAGCACCTGCCAAGCACGTTGGAACCACCTGCTCAACTCGCCTGAACCACCTGCCGGACATGCCAAAATCACCTGCCGACTATGCCAGAACCACTTGGCGAACACTCCGGAATCACTTGCCGGGCATGCAGGAACCACCTCTCAGACATGCCAGAACCCCGTGCCAATGACCCCGGAAGCACCAGCCAAGCACGCCGGAACCACCTGCTCGACTCGCCAGAACCACCTGCCGATCACGCAAAAATCACCTGCCGGCTACGCCACAACCAGTTGGTGAACACTTTGGAATCACCTGCCAGGCTTGCTGGAACCACCTGCCAGTCATGCCAAAATCACCTGCCAACTATGCCAGAACAGCTTGGCGGACACTGCGGAAACACCTGTCGGGCCGGCTGGAACCACATCTCAGACGTGCCAGAAACGTGTTCATGAGATGCTGGAACCACACCCCGAACAGACGGATACCACCTGCCAGAACCGCCTGAACCACCTGCTGAGCACGCCGGAACCACCTGCTCGGCACACCGGTACCACCTCCCTGACACGCCAAAATCACCTGCTGGGTATGACAGAACCACTTGGCGGACACTCCGGAATCATATGCCGGACATGCCGGACCAGATCTCAGACACACCAGAACCACGTGCCGGAGACGCCGGAAGCACGTGACGAGCATGCCGGAGCCACCTGCTCGACTTGCCTGAAACACCTGCCGGACACGCCAAAATCACCTGCCGGGTATGCCAGAACCACCTGGCGGACACTACGGAATCACCTGCCGCGCATGCCGGAACCACCTCTCAGACGTGCCAGAAGCACGTGCCAGACACGCCGGAAACACCTACCGGACAGACCGGAACCACCTGCCAAGAACGCCGGAGCCACCTGTTCGACTCGCTGGAACCACCTGCCGGACAGGCCAATATCAACTGCTGGCTATGCCAGAACCACCTGGGGGACAGTCCGGGAACCCCAGCCAGCCATGGCGGAACGACCTCTCAGACGTACCACAACCACCTGCCGGAGAAGCTGGAAACACGTCCTGGACAGACTGGAACCACGTGACGGCCATGCCTGAACCACCTGCCGAGCATGGCGGAACCACCTGCCGGACACGCCAAAATCACCTGCGGGCTACGCCAGAACCACTCGGACGACTCTCCGAAATGACCTGCCGGGCATGTTGGAACCACCTCTCAGACGTGCCAGAAGCACGTGGCGGACAGTCCGGAATCACCTGTTGGGCATACGCAACCACCTCTGACACGTACCAGAACCACGTGCCGTGCAAGCCGGAACCACCTACCGGACAGACCGGAATCCACTTTTGGGCATGCCGGAACCAGCAGTCAGATGTGCCAGAAACACTTGCCGGAGACGCCGGAAGCACCTGCCGAGCACGTCGCAACCACCTGCTCAACTCGCCTGAACCACCTGCCGGACACGCCACAATCACCTGCCCGCTACACCAGCACCACTTCGGGGACAAGCCGGAATCACGTGAGGGGCATGCCGGCACAGCCTCTCAGACTGAACCTCGTGCCGGACACCACAGAACCACCTGCCGGACAGACCGGAACCACCTGCCGGACACGCCGGAACCACCGGCTCGACCCGCCGGAACGACCGCTGGACGTGCAAAATCACCTGCCGGCTACGCCGTAAACACTTGGCGAACACTCCGGAATCACCTGCCGGGCATGCCGGAACCACCTCTCAGATATGCCAGAGCCACGTGCCAATGACCCCGGAAGCACCTGCCGAGCACGCCGGAACCACCTGCTCGACTCGCCAGAACCACCTGCCGGACACGCAAAAATCACCTGCCGGCTACGCCACAACCAGTTGGGGAACACTTCGGAATCACCTGCTGGGCTTGCTGGAACCACCTGCCGGTCATGCCAAAATCACCTGCCAACTACGCCAGTACCACTTGGCGGACACTGTGGAAACACCTGTCGGGCTGGGCGGAACCACATCTCAGACGTGCCAGAACCATGTGCATGAGATGCTGGAACCACACCCCGAACAGACGGAAAACACCTGCCAGACCCGTCTGACCAACCTGCCGAGCACGCCGGAGCCACCTGCTCGACTCGCCGGAACCACCTACCTGACATGCCCAAATCACCAGCCGGGTATGCCAGAACCACTTGGCGGACACTCCGGAATCACCTGTCGCACATGCTGGAACCAGCTCTCAGACACACCAGAACCACGTGCCGGAGACGCCGGAAGCACCTGCCGAGAATGCCGGAGCCACCTGCTCGACTCGCCAGAAACACCTGCCGGACACGCCAAAATCACCTGCCGGGTAGGCCAGAACCACCTGGCGGACACTCCGAAATCACCTGTCGCGCATGCCGGAACCACCTCTCAGACGTGCCGGAAGCACGTGCCGGACACGCCGGAATCACCTACCGGACAGACCGGAACCACCTGCCGAGCACGCCGGAGCCACCTGTTCGACTCGCTGGAACCACCTGCCGGACAGGCCAATATCAACTGCTGGCTATGCCAGAACCACCTGGGGGACGGTCCGGAATCACCTGCCAGCCATGGCTGAACCACCTCTCAGACGTACCAGAACCACCTGCCGGACAATCTGGAAACACGTCCTGGACAGTCTGGAACCACCTGCCGTCCAAGCCTGAACCACCTGCCAAGCACAACGGAACAACCTGCCAGACACGCCAAAATCACCTGCGTGTTATGCCAGAACCACTTGGAGGACTCTCTGGGATGACCTGAAGGGCATGCCGGAACCACCTCTCAGACGTGCCAGAACCATGTGGCGGACAGTCCGGAATCACCTGTTGGGCATGCGCAACCACCTCTGAGACGTACCAGAACCACATGCCGTGCAGGCTGGAACCACCTACCGGACAGACCGGAATCACCTTTCGGGCATGCCGGAACCACCTGTCAGATGTGCCAGAAACACGTGCCGGAGACGCCGGAAGCACCTGCCAAGCACGTTGGAACCACCTGCTCAACTCGCCTGAACCACCTGCCGGACATGCCAAAATCACCTGCCGACTATGCCAGAACCACTTGGCGAACACTCCGGAATCACTTGACGGGCATGCAGGAACCACCTCTCAGACATGCCAGAACCCCGTGCCAATGACCCCGGAAGCACCAGCCGAGCACGCCGGAACCACCTGCTCGACTCGCCAGAACCACCTGCCGATCACGCAAAAATCACCTGCCGGCTACGCCACAACCAGTTGGTGAACACTTTGGAATCACCTGCCAGGCTTGCTGGAACCACCTGTCAGTCATGCCAAAATCACCTGCCAACTATGCCAGAACATCTTGGCGGACACTGCGGAAACACCTGTCGGGCCGGCTGGAACCACATCTCAGACGTGCCAGAAACGTGTTCATGAGATGCTGGAACCACACCCCGAACAGACGGATACCACCTGCCAGAACCGCCTGAACCACCTGCTGAGCACGCCGGAACTCCCTGCTCAGCTCTCCGGTACCACCTCCCTGAGACGCCAAAATCACCTGCTGGGTATGCCAGAACCACTTGGCGGACACTCCGGAATCATCTGCCGGACATGCCGGAACCAGCTCTCAGACACACCAGAACCACGTGCCGGAGACGCCGGAAGCACCTGCCGAGCATGCCGGAGCCACCTGCTCGACTCGCCTGAAACACCTGCCGGACACGCCAAAATCACCTCCCGGGTATGCCAGAACCACTTGGCGGACACTACGGAATCACGTGCCGCGCATTCCGGAACCACTTCTCAGTCGTGCCGGAAGCACGTGCCAGACACACGGAAACACCTACCAGACAGACCGGAATCACCTGCCAAGAACGCCTGAGCCACCTGTTCGACTCGCTGGAACCACCTGCCGGACAGGCCAATATCAACTGCTGGCTATGCCAGAACCACCTGGGGGACAGTCCGGGATCACCTGCCAGCCATTGCAGAACCACCTCTCAGACGCACCAGAACCACCTGCCGGAGAAGCTGGAAACACGTCCTGGACAGACTGGAACCACGTGACGGCCATGCCTGAACCACCTGCTGAGCACTGTGGAACCACCTACCGGACACGCCAAAATCACCTGCGGGCTACGCCAGAACCACTTGGACGACTCTCCGAAATGACCTGCCGGGCATGTTGGAACCACCTCTCAGACGTGCCAGAAGCACGTGGCGGACAGTCCGGAATCACCTGTTGGGCATACGCAACCACCTCTGAGACGTACCAGAACCACGTGCCGTGCACGCCGGAACCACCTACCTGACAGACCGGAATCCACTTTTGGGCATGCCGGAACCACCAGTCAGATGTGCCAGAAACACGTGCCGGAGACGCCGGAAGCACCTGCCGAGCACGTCGCAACCACCTGCTCAACTCGCCTGAACCACCTGCCGGACACGCCAAAATCACCTGCCCGCTACACCAGCACCACTTCGGGGACAAGCCGGAATCACGTGAGGGGCATGCCGGCACAGCCTCTCAGACTGAACCTCGTGCCGGACACCACAGAACCACCTGCCGGACAGACCGGAACCACCTGCCGGACACGCCGGAACCACCGGCTCGACCCGCCGGAACGACCGCTGGACATGCAAAATCACCTGCCGGCTACGCCGGAAACACTTGGCGAACACTCCGGAATCACCTGCCGGGCATGCCGGAACCACCTCTCAGATATGCCAGAACCACGTGCCAATGACCCCGGAAGCACCTGCCGAGCACGCCGGAACCACCTGCTCGACTCGCCAGAACCACCTGCCGGACACGCAAAAATCACCTGCCGGCTACGCCACAACCAGTTGGGGAACACTTCGGAATCACCTGCCGGGCTTGCTGGAACCACCTGCCGGTCATGCCAAAATCACCTGCCCACTACGCCAGTACCACTTGGCGGACACTGTGGAAACACATGTCGGGCCGGCCGGAACCACATCTCAGAAGTGCCAGAACCATGTGCATGAGATGCTGGAACCACACCCCGAACAGACGGAAAACACCTGCCAGACCCGTCTGAACAACCTGCCGAGCACGCCGGAGCCACCTGCTCGACTCGCCGGAACCACCTACCTGACATGCCCAAATCACCATCCGGGTATGCCAGAACCACTTGGCGGACACTCCGGAATCATCTGCCGGACATGCCGGAACCAGCTCTCAGACACACCGGAACCACGTGCCGGAGACGCCGGAAGCACATGCCGAGCATGCCGGAGCCACCTGCTCGACTCGCCAGAAACACCTGCCGGACACGCCAAAATCACCTGCCAGGTACGCCAGAACCACCTGGCGGACACTCCGAAATCACCTGTCGCGCATGCCGGAACCACCTCTCAGACGTGCCGGAAGCACGTGCCGGACACGCCGGAATCACCTACCGGACAGACCGGAACCACCTGCCGAGCACGCCGGAGCCACCTGTTCGACTCGCTGGAACCACCTGCCGGACATGCCAATATCAACTGCTGGCTATGCCAGAACCACCTGGGGGACGGTCCGGAATCACCTGCCAGCCATGGCGGAACCACCTCTCAGACGTACCAGAACCACCTGCCGGAGAAGCTGGAAACACGTCCTGGACAGTCTGGAACCACCTGCCGGCCAAGCCTGAACCACCTGCCAAGCACAACGGAACAACCTGCCAGACACGCCAAAATCACCTGCGTGTTATGCCAGAACCACTTGGAGGACTCTCTGGGATGACCTGCCGGGCATGCCGGAACCACCTCTCAGACGTGCCAGAACCATGTGGCGGACAGTCCGCAATCACCTGTTGGGCATGCGCAACCACCTCTGAGACGTACCAGAACCACATGCCGTGCAGGCTGGAACCACCTACCGGACAGACCGGAATCACCTTTCGGGCATGCCGGAACCACCTGTCAGATGTGCCAGAAACACGTGCCGGAGACGCCGGAAGTACCTGCCAAGCACGTTGGAACCACCTGCTCAACTCGCCTGAACCACCTGCCGGACATGCCAAAATCACCTGCCGACTATGCCAGAACCACTTGGCGAACACTCCGGAATCACTTGCCGGGCATGCAGGAACCACCTCTCAGACATGCCAGAACCCCGTGCCAATGACCCCGGAAGCACCAGCCGAGCACGCCGGAACCACCTGCTCGACTCGCCAGAACCACCTGCCGATCACGCAAAAATCACCTGCCGGCTACGCCACAACCAGTTGGTGAACACTTTGGAATCACCTGCCAGGCTTGCTGGAACCACCTGCCAGTCATGCCAAAATCACCTGCCAACTACGCCAGAACATGCTTGGCGGACACTGCGGAAACACCTGTCGGGCTGGCTGGAACCACATCTCAGACGTGCCAGAAACGTGTTCATGAGATGCTGGAACCACACCCTGAACAGACGGATACCACCTGCCAGAACCGCCTGAACCACCTGCTGAGCACGCCGGAACCACCTGCTCGACTCTCCGCTACCACCTCCCTGACACGCCAAAATCACCTCCTGGGTATGCCAGAACCGCTTGGCGGACACTCCGGAATCATCTGCCGGACATGCCGGAACCAGCTCTCAGACACACCAGAACCAAGTGCCGGAGACGCCGGAAGCACCTGCCGAGCATGCCGGAGCCACCTGCTCGACTCGCCAGAAACACCTGCCGGACACGCCAAAATCACCTACCGGGTATGCCAGAACAACTTAGCGGACTCTACGGAATCACCTGCCGTGCATGCCGGAACCACCTCTCAGACGTGCCGGAAGCACGTGCCAGACACGCCGGAAACACCTACCGGACAGACCGGAACCACCTGCCAAGAACGCCGGAGCCACCTGTTCGACTCGCTGGAACCACCTGCCGGACAGGCCAATATCAACTGCTGGCTATGCCAGAACCACCTGGGGGACAGTTTGGGATCACCTGCCAGCCATGGCGGAACCACCTCTCAGAAGTACCAGAACCACCTGCCGGAGAACCTGGAAACACGTCCTGGAAAGGATGAAACCACGTGACGGCCATGCCTGAACCACCTGCCGAGCACGGCGGAACCACCTGCCGGACACGCCAAAATCACCTGCGGGCTACGCCAGAAACACTTGGACGACTCTCCGAAATGACCTGCCGGGCATGTTGGAACCACCTCTCAGACGTGCCAGAAGCACGTGGCGGACAGTCCGGAATCACCTGTTGGGCATACGCAACCACCTCTGACACGTACCAGAACCACGTGCCGTGCACGCCGGAACCACCTACCGGACAGACCGGAATCAACCTTTGGGTATGCCGGAACCACCAGTCAGATGTGCCAGAAACACGTGGCGGAGACGCCGGAAGCACCTGCCGAGCACGTCGCAACCACCTGCTCAACTCGCCTCAACCACCTGCCGGACACGCCAAAATCACCTGCCCGCTACACCAGCACCACTTCCGGGACAAGCCGGAATCACGTGAGGGGCATGCCGGCACAGCCTCTCAGACTGAACCTCGAGCCGGACACCACAGAACCACCTGCCGGACAGACCGGAACCACCTGCCGGACACGCCGGAACCACCGGCTCGACCCGTCGGAACGACCGCTGGACATGCAAAATCACCTGCCGGCTACGCCGGAAACACTTGGCGAACACTCCAGAATCACCTGCCGGGCATGCCGGAACCACCTCTCAGATATGCCAGAACCACGTGCCAATGACCCCGGAAGCACCTGCCGAGCACGCCGGAACCACCTGCTCGACTCGCCAGAGCCACCTGCCGGACACGCAGAAATCACCTGCCGGCTACGCCACAACCAGTTGGGGAACACTTCGGAATCACCTGCCGGGCTGGCTGGAACCACCTGCCGGTCATGACAAAATCACCTGCCCACTACGCCAGTACCACTTGGCGGACACAGTGGAAACACCTGTCGGGCCGGCCGGAACCACATCCCAGACGTGCCAGAACCACCTGCCGATCACGCAAAAATCACCTGCCGGCTACACCACAACCAGTTGGTGAACACTTTGGAATCACCTGCCAGGCTTGCTGGAACCACCTGCCAGTCATGCCAAAATCACCTGCCAACTACGCCAGAACCGCTTGGCGGACACTGCGGAAACACCTGTCGGGCCGGCTGGAACCACATCTCAGACGTGCCAGAAACGTGTTCATGAGATGCTGGAACCA
This sequence comes from Equus przewalskii, assembly GCF_037783145.1. Classification (NCBI taxonomy): domain Eukaryota; kingdom Metazoa; phylum Chordata; class Mammalia; order Perissodactyla; family Equidae; genus Equus; species Equus przewalskii. Next base: position 111,679 of record NW_027227603.1, on the reverse strand, counting down.
CACCCCGAACAGACGGATACCACCTGCCAGAACCGCCTGAACCACCTGCTGAGCACGCCGGAACCACCTGCTCGACTCACCGGTACCACCTCCCTGACACGCCAAAATCACCTGCCGGGTATGCCAGAATCACCTGGCGGACACTCCGGAATCACTTGTCGCGCATGCCGGAACCACCTCTCAGAGGTGCCGGAAGCACGTGCCAGACACGCCGGAAACACCTACCGGACAGACCGGAACCACCTGCCAAGAACGCCGGAGCCACCTGTTCGACTCGCTGGAACCACCTGCCGGACAGGCCAATATCAACTGCTGGCTATGCCAGAACCACCTGGGGGACAGTCCGGGATCACCTGCCAGCCATGGCGGAACCACCTCTCAGACGTACCAGAACCACCTGCCGGAGAAGCTGGAAACACGTCCTGGACAGACTGGAACCACGTGACGGCCATGCCTGAACCACCTGCCGAGCACGGCGGAACCACCTGCCGGACACGCCAAAATCACCTGCGGGCTACGCCAGAACCACTTGGACGACTCTCCGAAATGACCTGCCGGGCATGTTGGAACCACCTCTCAGACGTGCCAGAAGCACGTGGCGGACAGTCCGGAATCACCTGTTGGGCATACGCAACCACCTCTGACACGTACCAGAACCACGTGCCGTGCACGCCGGAACCACCTACCGGACAGACCGGAATCAACTTTTGGGCATGCCGGAACCACCAGTCAGATGTGCCAGAAACACGTGCCGGAGACGCCGGAAGCACCTGCCGAGCACGTCGCAACCACCTGCTCAACTCGCCTGAACCACCTGCCGGACACGCCAAAATCACCTGCCCGCTACACCAGCACCACTTCGGGGACAAGCCGGAATCACGTGAGGGGCATGCCGGCACAGCCTCTCAGACTGAATCTCGTGCCGGGCATCCCAGAACCACCTGCCGGACAGACCGGAACCACCTGCCGGACACGCCGGAACCACCGGCTCGACCCGCCGGAACGACCGCTGGACATGCAAAATCACCTGCCGGCTACGCCGGAAACACTTGGCGAACACTCCGGAATCACCTGCCGGGCATGCCGGAACCACCTCTCAGATATGCCAGAACCACATGCCAATGACCCCGGAAGCACCTGCCGAGCACGCCGGAACCACCTGCTCGACTCGCCAGAACCACCTGCCGGACACGCAAAAATCACCTGCCGGCTACGCCACAACCAGTTGGGGAACACTTCGGAATCACCTGCCGGGCTTGCTGGAACCTCCTGCCAGTCATGCCAAAATCACCTGCCAACTACGCCAGTACCACTTGGCGGACACTGTGGAAACACCTGTCGGGCCGGCCTGAACCACATCTCAGACGTGCCATAACCATGTGCATGAGATGCTGGAACCACACCCCGAACAGACGGAAAACACCTGCCAGACCCGTCTGAACAACCTGCCGAGCACGCCGGAGCCACCTGCTCGACTCGCCGGAACCACCTACCTGACATGCCCAAATCACCAGCCGGGCATGCCAGAACCACTTGGCGGACACTCCGGAATCATCTGCCGGACATGCCGGAACCAGCTCTCAGACACACCAGAACCACGTGCCGGAGAGCTGGAACCACATCCTGAACAGACGGGAAGCACCTGCCGGACACGTCTGAACAACCTGCCGAGCACGCCGGAACACCTGCCGGACACGCCAAAATCTCCTGCGTGTTATGCCAGAACCACTTGGAGGACTCTCTGGGATGACCAGCCGGGCATGCCGGAACCACCTCTCAGACGTGCCAGAACCATGTGGCGGACAGTCCGGAATCACCTGTTGGGCATGCGCAACCACCTCTGAGACGTACCAGAACCACATGCCGTGCCGGCTGGAACCACCTACCGGACAGACCGGAAACACCTTTCGGGCATGCCGGAACCACCTGTCGGATGTGCCAGAAACACGTGCCGGAGACGCCGGAAGCACCTGCCAAGCACGTTGGAACCACCTGCTCAACTCGCCTGAACCACCTGCCGGACATGCCAAAATCACCTGCCGACTATGCCAGAACCACTTGGCGAACACTCCGGAATCACTTGCCGGGCATGCAGGAACCACCTCTCAGACATGCCAGAACCCCGTGCCAATGACCCCGGAAGCACCAGCCGAGCACGCCGGAACCACCTGCTCGACTCGCCAGAACCACCTGCCGATCACGCAAAAATCACCTGCCGGCTACGCCACAACCAGTTGGTGAACACTTTGGAATCACCTGCCAGGCTTGCTGGAACCACCTGCCGGTCATGCCAAAATCACCTGCCAACTACGCCAGAACCGCTTGGCGGACACTGCAGAAACACCTGTCGGGCCGGCTGGAACCACATCTCAGACGTGCCAGAAACGTGTTCATGACATGCTGGAACCACACCCCGAACAGACGGATACCACCTGCCAGAACCGCCTGAACCACCTGCTGAGCACGCCGGAACCACCTGCTCGACTCACCGGTACCACCTCCCTGACACGCCAAAATCACCTGCTGGGTATGCCAGAACCACTTGGCGGACACTCCGGTATCATCTGCCAGACATGCCGGAACCAGCTCTCAGACACACCAGAACCAAGTGCCGGAGACGCCGGAAGCACCTGCCGAGCATGCCAGAGCCACCTGCTCGACTCGCCAGAAACACCTGCTGGACACGCCAAAATCACCTGCCGGGTATGCCAGAACCACCTGGCGGACACTACGGAATCACCTGCCGCGCATGCCGGAACCACCTCTCAGACGTGCCGGAAGCACGTGCCAGACACGCCGGAAACAACTACCGGACAGACCGGAACCACCTGCCAAGAACGCCGGAGCCACCTGTTCGACTCGCTGGAGCCACCTGCCGGACAGGCCAATATCAACTGCTGGCTATGCCAGAACCACCCGGGGGACAGCCCGGGATCACCTGCCAGCCATGGCGGAACCACCTCTCAGACGTACCAGAACCACCTGCCGGAGAAGCTGGAAACACGTCCTGGACAGACTGGAACCACGTGACGGCCATGCCTGAACCACCTGCCGAGCACGGCGGAACCACATGCCGGACACGCCAAAATCACCTGCGGGCTACGCCAGAACCACTTGGACGACTCTCCGAAATGACCTGCCGGGCATGTTGGAACCACCTCTCAGACGTGCCAGAAGCACGTGGCGGACAGTCCGGAATCACCTGTTGGGCATACGCAACCACCTCTGAGACGTACCAGAACCACGTGCTGTGCACGCCGGAACCACCTACCGGACAGACCGGAATCAACTCTTGGGCATGCCGGAACCACCAGTCAGATGTGCCAGAAACACGTGCCGGAGACGCCGGAAGCACCCTCCGAGCACGTCGCAACCAACTGCTCAACTCGCCTGAACCACCTGCCGGACACGCCAAAATCACCTGCCCGCTACACCAGCACCACTTCGGGGACAATCCGGAATCACGTGAGGGGCATGCCGGCACAGCCTCTCAGACTGAACCTCGTGCCGGACACCACAGAACCACCTGCCGGACAGACCGGAACCACCTGCCGGACACGCCGGAACCACCGGCTCGACCCGCCGGAACGACCGCTGGACATGCAAAATCACCTGCCGGCTACGCCGGAAACACTTGGCGAACACTCCGGAATCACCTGCCGGGCATGCCGGAACCACCTCTCAGATATGCCAGAACCACGTGCCAATGACCCCGGAACCACCTGCCGAGCACGCCGGAACCACCTGCTCGACTCGCCAGAACCACCTGCCGATCACGCAAAAATCACCTGCCGGCTACGCCACAACCTGTTGGTGAACACTTGGGAATCACCTGCCAGGCTTGCGGGAACCACCTGCAGGTCATGCCAAAATCACCTGCCAACTACGCCAGTACCACTTGGCGGACACTGTGGAAACACGTGTCGGGCCTGCCGGAACCACATCTCAGACGTGCCAGAACCATGTGCATGAGATGCTGGAACCACACCCCGAACAGACGGAAAACACCTGCCAGCCCGTCTGAACAACCTGCTGAGCACGCCGGAGCCACCTGCTCGACTCGCCGGAACCACCTACCTGACATGCCAAAATCACCAGCCGGGTATGCCAGAACCACTTGGCGGACACTCCGGAATCACCTGTCGGACATGCCGGAACCAGCTCTCAGACACACCAGAACCACGTGCCGGAGACGCCGGAAGCACCTGCCGAGCATGCCGGAGCCACCTGCTCGACTCGCCAGAAACACCTGCCGGACACGCCAAAATCACCTGCCGGGTATGCCAGAACCAGTTGGGGAACACTTCGGAATCACCTGCTGGCTCCTGGAACCACCTGCCGGTCATGCCAAAATCACCTGCCAACTACGCCAGTACCACCTGGCGGACACTACGGAATCACCTGCCGCGCATGCCGGAACCACCTCTCAGACGTGCCGGAAGCAGGTGCCTGAGACAAAACACGCCGGCGGAAACACCTACCGGACAGACCGGAACCACCTGCCAAGAACGCCGGAGCCACCTGTTCGACTCGCTGGAACCACCTGCCGGACAGGCCAATATCAACTGCTGGCTATGCCAGAACCACCTGGGGGACAGTCCGGAATCACCTGCCAGCCATGGCGGAACCACCTCTCAGACGTACCAGAACCACCTGCCGGAGAAGCTGGAAGCACGTCCTGGACAGTCTGGAACCACCTGCCTGCCAAGCCTGAACCACCTGCCAAGCACAACGGAACAACCTGCCAGACACGCCAAAATCACCTGCGTGTTATGCCAGAACCACTTGGAGGACTCTCTGGGATGACCTGCCGGGCATGCCGGAACCACCTCTCAGACGTGCCAGAACCATGTGGCGGACAGTCCGGAATCACCTGTTGGGCATGCGCAACCACCTCTGAGACGTACCAGAACCACATGCCGTGCAGGCTGGAACCACCTACCGGACAGACCGGAATCAACTTTCGGGCATGCCGGAACCACCTGTCAGATGTGCCAGAAACACGTGCCGGAGACGCCGGAAGCACCTGCCAAGCACGTTGGAACCACCTGCTCAACTCGCCTGAACCACCTGCCGGACATGCCAAAATCACCTGCCGACTATGCCAGAACCACTTGGCGAACACTCCGGAATCACTTGCCGGGCATGCAGGAACCACCTCTCAGACATGCCAGAACCCCGTGCCAATGACCCCGGAAGCACCTGCCGAGCACGCCGGAACCACCTGCTCGACTCGCCAGAACCACCTGCCGATCACGCAAAAATCACCTGCCGGCTACGCCACAACCAGTTGGTGAACACTTTGGAATCACCTGCCAGGCTTGCTGGAACCACCTGCCAGTCATGCCAAAATCACCTGCCAACTACGCCAGAACCGCTTGGCGGACACTGCGGAAACACCTGTCGGGCCGGCTGGAACCACATCTCAGACGTGCCAGAAACGTGTTCATGAGATGCTGGAACCACACCCCGAACAGACGGATACCACCTGCCAGAACCGCCTGAACCACCTGCTGAGCACGCCGGAACCACCTGCTCGACTCACCGGTACCACCTCCCTGACACGCCAAAATCACCTGCTGGGTATGCCAGAACCACTTGGCGGACACTCCGGAATCATCTGCCGGACATGCCGGAACCAGCTCTCAGACACACCAGAACCAAGTGCCGGAGACGCCGGAAGCACCTGCCGAGCATGCCAGAGCCACCTGCTCGACTCGCCAGAAACACCTGCCGGACACGCCAAAATCACCTGCCGAGTATGCCAGAATCACCTGGCGGACACTACGGAATCACCTGCCGTGCATGCCGGAACCACCTCTCAGACGTGCCGGAAGCACGTGCGTGACACGCCGGAAACACCTACCGGACAGATCGGAACCACCTGCCAAGAACGCCGGAGCCACCTGTTCGACTCGCTGGAACCACCTGCCGGACAGGCCAATATCAACTGCTGGCTATGCCAGAACCACCTGGGGGACAGTCCGGGATCACCTGCCAGCCATTGCGGAACGACCTCTCAGACGTACCAGAACCACCTGCCGGAGAAGCTGGAAACACGTCCTGGACAGACTGGAACCACGTGACGGCCATGCCTGAACCACCTGCCGAGCACGGCGGAACCACCTGCCGGACACGCCAAAATCACCTGCGGGCTACGCCAGAACCACTTGGACGACTCTCCGAAATGACCTGCCGGGCATGTTGGAACCACCTCTCAGACGTGCCAGAAGCACGTGGCGGACAGTCCGGAATCACCTGTTGGGCATACGCAACCACCTCTGACACGTACCAGAACCACGTGCCGTGCACGCCGGAACCACCTACCGGACAGACCGGAATCAACTTTTGGGCATGCCGGAACCACCAGTCAGATGTGCCAGAAACACGTGCCGGAGACGCCGGAAGCACCTGCCGAGCACGTCGTAACCACCTGCTCAACTCGCCTGAACCACCTGCCGGACACGCCAAAATCACCTGCCCGCTACACCAGCACCACTTCGGGGACAAGCCGGAATCACGTGAGGGGCATGCCGGCACAGCCTCTCAGACTGAACCTCGTGACGGACACCACAGAACCACCTGCCGGACAGACCGGAACCACCTGTCGGACACGCCGGAACCACCGGCTCGACCCGCCGGAACGACCGCTGGACATGCAAAATCACCTGCCGGCTACGCCGGAAACACTTGGCGAACACTCCGGAATCACCTGCCGGGCATGCCGGAACCACCTCTCAGATATGCCAGAACCACGTGCCAATGACCCCGGAAGCACCTGCCGAGCACGCCGGAACCACCTGCCGGACACGCAAAAATCACCTGCCGGCTACGCCACAACCAGTTGGGGAACACTTCGGAATCACCTGCCGGGCTTGCTGGAACCACCTGCCGGTCATGCCAAAATCACCTGCCAACTACGCCAGTACCACTTGGCGGACACTGTGGAAACACCTGTCGGGCCGGCCGGAACCACATCTCAGACGTGCCAGAACCATGTGCATGAGATGCTGGAACCACACCCCGAACAGACGGAAAACACCTGCCAGACCCGTCTGAACAACCTGCCGAGCACGCCGGAGCCACCTGCTCGACTCGCCGGAACCACCTACCTGACATGCCCAAATCACCAGCCGGGTATGCCAGAACCACTTGGCGGACACTCCGGAATCATCTGCCGGACATGCCGGAACCAGATCTCAGACACACCAGAACCACGTGCCGGAGACGCCGGAAGCACCTGCCGAGCATGCCGGAGCCACCTGCTCGACTCGCCAGAAACACCTGCCGGACACGCCAAAATCACCTGCCGGGTACGCCAGAACCACCTGGCGGACACTCCGAAATCACCTGTCGCGCATGCCGGAACCACCTCTCAGACGTGCCGGAAGCACGTGCCGGACACGCCGGAATCACCTACCGGACAGACCGGAACCACCTGCCGAGCACGCCGGAGCCACCTGTTCGACTCGCTGGAACCACCTGCCGGACAGGCCAATATCAACTGCTGGCTATGCCAGAACCACCTGGGGGACGGTCCGGAATCACCTGCCAGCCATGGCGGAACCACCTCTCAGACGTACCAGAACCACCTGCCGGAGAAGCTGGAAACACGTCCTGGACAGTCTGGAACCACCTGCCGGCCAAGCCTGAACCACCTGCCAAGCACAACGGAACAACCTGCCAGACACGCCAAAATCACCTGCGTGTTATGCCAGAACCACTTGGAGGACTCTCTGGGATGACCTGCCGGGCATGCCGGAACCACCTCTCAGACGTGCCAGAACCATGTGGCGGACAGTCCGGAATCACCTGTTGGGCATGCGCAACCACCTCTGAGACGTACCAGAACCACATGCCGTGCAGGCTGGAACCACCTACCGGACAGACCGGAATCACCTTTCGGGCATGCCGGAACCACCTGTCAGATGTGCCAGAAACACGTGCCGGAGACGCCGGAAGCACCTGCCAAGCACGTTGGAACCACCTGCTCAACTCGCCTGAACCACCTGCCGGACATGCCAAAATCACCTGCCGACTATGCCAGAACCACTTGGCGAACACTCCGGAATCACTTGCCGGGCATGCAGGAACCACCTCTCAGACATGCCAGAACCCCGTGCCAATGACCCCGGAAGCACCAGCCGAGCACGCCGGAACCACCTGCTCGACTCGCCAGAACCACCTGCCGATCACGCAAAAATCACCTGCCGGCTACGCCACAACCAGTTGGTGAACACTTTGGAATCACCTGCCAGGCTTGCTGGAACCACCTGCCAGTCATGCCAAAATCACCTGCCAACTATGCCAGAACATCTTGGCGGACACTGCTTAAACACCTGTCGGGCCGGCTGGAACCACATCTCAGACGTGCCAGAAACGTGTTCATGAGATGCTGGAACCACACCCCGAACAGACGGATACCACCTGCCAGAACCGCCTGAACCACCTGCTGAGCACGCCGGAACTCCCTGCTCGACTCTCCGGTAACACCTCCCTGACACGCCAAAATCACCTGCTGGGTATGCCAGAACCACTTGGCGGACACTCCAGAATCATCTGCCGGACATGCCGGAACCAGCTCTCAGACACACCAGAACCACGTGCCGGAGACGCCGGAAGCACCTGCCGAGCATGCCGGAGCCACCTGCTCGACTCGCCTGAAACACCTGCCGGACACGCCAAAATCACCTGCCGGGTATGCCAGAACCACTTGGCGGACACTACGGAATCACGTGCCGCGCATTCCGGAACCACTTCTCAGACGTGCCGGAAGCACGTGCCAGACACACGGAAACACCTACCAGACAGACCGGAACCACCTGCCAAGAACGCCTGAGCCACCTGTTCGACTCGCTGGAACCACCTGCCGGACAGGCCAATATCAACTGCTGGCTATGCCAGAACCACCTGGGGGACAGTCCGGGATCACCTGCCAGCCATTGCAGAACCACCTCTCAGACGCACCAGAACCACCTGCCGGAGAAGCTGGAAACACGTCCTGGACAGACTGGAACCACGTGACGGCCATGCCTGAACCACCTGCTGAGCACTGTGGAACCACCTACCGGACACGCCAAAATCACCTGCGGGCTACGCCAGAACCACTTGGACGACTCTCCGAAATGACCTGCCGGGCATGTTGGAACCACCTCTCAGACGTGCCAGAAGCATGTGGCGGACAGTCCGGAATCACCTGTTGGGCATACGCAACCACCTCTGAGACATACCAGAACCACGTGCCGTGCACGCCGGAACCACCTACCGGACAGACCGGAATCCACTTTTGGGCATGCCGGAACCACCAGTCAGATGTGCCAGAAACACGTGCCGGAGACGCCGGAAGCACCTGCCGAGCACGTCGCAAGCACCTGCTCAACTCGCCTGAACCACCTGCCGGACACGCCAAAATCACCTGCCCGCTACACCAGCACCACTTCGGGGACAAGCCGGAATCACGTGAGGGGCATGCCGGCACAGCCTCTCAGACTGAACCTCGTGCCGGACACCACAGAACCACCTGCCGGACAGACCGGAACCACCTGCCGGACACGCCGGAACCACCGGCTCGACCCGCCGGAACGACCGCTGCACATGCAAAATCACGTGCCGGCTACGCCGGAAACACTTGGCGAACACTCCGGAATCACCTGCCGGGCATGCCGGAACCACCTCTCAGATATGCCAGAACCACGTGCCAATGACCCCGGAAGCACCTGCCGAGCACGCCGGAACCACCTGCTCGACTCGCCAGAACCACCTGCCGGACACGCCAAAGTCACCTGCCGGCTACGCCACAAAGCAGTTGGGGAACACTTGGGAATCACCTGCCGGGCTTGCTGGAACCACCTGCCGGTCATGCCAAAATCACCTGCCCACTACGCCAGTACCACTTGGCGGACACTGTGGAAACACATGTCCGGCCGGCCGGAACCACATCTCAGACGTGCCAGAACCATGTGCATGAGATGCTGGAACCACACCCCGAACAGACGGAAAACACCTGCCAGACCCGTCTGAACAACCTGCCGAGCACGCCGGAGCCACCTGCTCGACTCGCCGGAACCACCTACCTGACATGCCCAAATCACCACCCGGGTATGCCAGAACCACTTGGCGGACACTCCGGAATCATCTGCCGGACATGCCGGAACCAGCTCTCAGACACACCGGAACCACGTGCCGGAGACGCCGGAAGCACCTGGCGAGGATGCCGGAGCCACCTGCTCGACTCGCCAGAAACACCTGCCAGACACGCCAAAATCACCTGCCGGGTACGCCAGAACCACCTGGCGGACACTCCGAAATCACCTGTCGCGCATGCCGGAACCACCTCTCAGACGTGCCGGAAGCACGTGCCGGACACGCCGTAATCACCTACCGGACAGACCGGAACCACCTGCCGAGCACGCCGGAGCCACCTGTTCGACTCGCTGGAACCACCTGCCGGACATGACAATATTAACTGCTGGCTATGCCAGAACCACCTGGGGGACGGTCCGGAATCACCTGCCAGCCATGGCGGAACCACCTCTCAGACGTACCAGAACCACCTGCCGGAGAAGCTGGAAACACGTCCTGGACAGTCTGGAACCACCTGCCGGCCAAGCCTGAACCACCTGCCAAGCACAACGGAACAACCTGCCAGACACGCCAAAATCACCTGCGTGTTATGCCAGAACCACTTGGAGGACTCTCTGGGATGACCTGCCGGGCATGCCGGAACCACCTCTCAGACGTGCCAGAAGCACGTGGCGGACAGTCCGGAATCACCTGTTGGGCATGCGCAACCACCTCTGAGACGTACCAGAACCACATGCCGTGCAGGCTGGAACCACCTACCGGACAGACCGGAATCACCTTTCGGGCATGCCGGAACCACCTGTCAGATGTGCCAGAAACACGTGCCGGAGACGCCGGAAGCACCTGCCAAGCACGTTGGAACCACCTGCTCAACTCGCCTGAACCACCTGCCGGACATGCCAAAATCACCTGCCGACTATGCCAGAACCACTTGGCGAAAACTCCGGAATCACTTGCCGGGCATGCAGGAACCACCTCTCAGACATGCCAGAACCCCGTGCCAATGACCCCGGAAGCACCAGCCGAGCACGCCGGAACCACCTGCTCGACTCGCCAGAACCACCTGCCGATCACGCAAAAATCACCTGCCGGCTACGCCACAACCAGTTGGTGAACACTTTGGAATCACCTGCCAGGCTTGCTGGAACCACCTGCCAGTCATGCCAAAATCACCTGCCAACTACGCCAGAACCGCTTGGCGGACACTGCGGAAACACCTGTCGGGCCGGCCGGAACCACATCTCAGACGTGCCAGAACCATGTGCATGAGATGCTGGAACCACACCCCGAACAGACGGAAAACACCTGCCAGACCCGTCTGAACAACCTGCCGAGCACGCCAGAGCCACCTGCTCGACTCGCCGGAACCACCTACCTGACATGCCCAAATCACCATCCGGGTATGCCAGAACCACTTGGCGGACACTACGGAATCATCTGCCGGACATGCCGGAACCAGCTCTCAGACACACCGGAACCACGTGCCGGAGACGCCGGAAGCACCTGCCGAGCATGCCGGAGCCACCTGCTCGACTCGCCAGAAACACCTGCCGGACACGCCAAAATCACCTGCCGGGTACGCCAGAACCACCTGGCGGACACTCCGAAATCACCTGCCGCGCATGCCGGAACCACCTCTCAGACGTGCCGGAAGCACGTGCCGGACACGCCGGAATCACCTACTGGACAGACCGGAACCACCTGCCGAGCACGCCGGAGCCACCTGTTCGACTCGCTGGAACCACCTGCCGGACATGCCAATATTAACTGCTGGCTATGCCAGAACCACCTGGGGGACGGTCCGGAATCACCTGCCAGCCATGGCGGAACCACCTCTCAGACGTACCAGAACCACCTGCCGGAGAACCTGGAAACACGTCCTGGACAGTCTGGAACCACCTGCCGGCCAAGCCTGAACCACCTGCCAAGCACAACGGAACAACCTGCCAGACACGCCAAAATCACCTGCGTGTTATGCCAGAACCACTTGGAGGACTCTCTGGGATGACCTGCCGGGCATGCCGGAACCACCTCTCAGACGTGCCAGAACCATGTGGCGGACAGTCCGGAATCACCTGTTGGGCATGCGCAACCACCTCTGAGACCTACCAGAACCACATGCCGTGCAGGCTGGAACCACCTACCGGACAGACCGGAATCACCTTTCGGGCATGCCGGAACCACCTGTCAGATGTGCCAGAAACACGTGCCGGAGACGCCGGAAGCACCAGCCAAGCACGCCGGAACCACCTGCTCGACTCGCCAGAACCACCTGCCTATCACGCAAAAATCACCTGCCGGCTACGCCACAACCAGTTGGTGAACACTTTGGAATCACCTGCCAGGCTTGCTGGAACCACCTGTCAGTCATGCCAAAATCACCTGCCAACTATGCCAGAACAGCTTGGCGGACACTGCGGAAACACCTGTCGGGCCGGCTGGAACCACATCTCAGACGTGCCAGAAACGTGTTCATGAGATGCTGGAACCACACCCCGAACAGACGGATACCACCTGCCAGAACCGCCTGAACCACCTGCTGAGCACGCCGGAACCACCTGCTCGGTACACCGGTACCACCTCCCTGACACGCCAAAATCACCTGCTGGGTATGCCAGAACCACTTGGCGGACACTCCGGAATCATCTGCCGGACATGCCGGAACCAGCTCTCAGACACACCAGAACCAAGTGCCGGAGACGCCGGAAGCACCTGCCGAGCATGCCGGAGCCACCTGCTCGACTCGCCTGAAACACCTGCCGGACACGCCAAAATCACCTGCCGGGTATGCCAGAACCACCTGGCGGACACTACGGAATCACCTGCCACGCATGCCGGAACCACCTCTCAGACGTGCCAGAAGCACGTGCCAGACACGCCGGAAACACCTACCGGACAGACCGGAACCACCTGCCAAGAACGCCGGAGCCACCTGTTCGACTCGCTGGAACCACCTGCCGGACAGGCCAATATCAACTACTGGCTATGCCAGAACCACCTGGGGGACAGTCCGGGATCCCCAGCCAGCCATGGCGGAACGACCTCTCAGACGTACCAGAACCACATGCCGGAGAAGCTGGAAACACGTCCTGGACAGACTGGAACCACGTGACGGCCATGCCTGAACCACCTGCCGTGCACGGCGGAACCACCTGCCGGACACGCCAAAATCACCTGCGGGCTACGCCAGAACCACTTGGACGACTCTCCGAAATGACCTGCCGGGCATGTTGGAACCACCTCTCAGACGTGCCAGAAGCACGTGGCGGACAGTCCGGAATCACCTGTTGGGCATACGCAACCACCTCTGACACGTACCAGAACCACGTGCCGTGCACGCCGGAACCACCTACCGGACAGACCGGAATCAAATTTTGGGCATGCCGGAACCACCAGTCAGATGTGCCAGAAACACGTGCCGGAGACGCCGGAAGCACCTGCCGAGCACGTCGCAACCACCTGCTCAACTCGCCTGAACCACCTGCCGGACACGCCAAAATCACCTGCCCGCTACACCAGCACCACTTCGGGGACAAGCCGGAATCACGTGAGGGGCATGCCGGCACAGCCTCTCAGACTGAACCTCGTGCCGGACACCACAGAACCACCTGCCGGACAGACCGGAACCACCTGCCGGACACGCCGGAACCACCGGCTCGACCCGCCGGAACGACTGCTGGACATGCAAAATCACCTGCCGGCTACGCCGGAAACACTTGGCGAACACTCCGGAATCACCTGCCGGGCATGCCGGAACCACCTCTCAGATATGCCAGAACCACGTGCCAATGACCCCGGCAGCACCTGCCGAGCACGCCGGAACCACCTGCTCGACTCGCCAGAACCACCTGCCGGACACGCAAAAATCACCTGCCGGCTACGCCACAACCAGTTGGGGAGCACTTCGGAATCACCTGCCGGGCTTGCTGGAACCACCTGCAGGTCATGCCAAAATCACCTGCCAACTACGCCAGTACCACTTGGCGGACACTGTGGAAACACCTGTCGGGCCGGCCGGAACCACATCTCAGACGTGCCAGAACCATGTGCATGAGATGCTGGAACCACACCCCGAACAGACGGAAAACACCTGCCAGACCCGTCTGAACAACCTGCCGAGCACGCCGGAGCCACCTGCTCGACTCGCCGGAACCACCTACCTGACATGCCCAAATCACCAGCCGGGTATGCCAGAACCACTTGGCGGACACTCCGGAATCATCTGCCGGACATGCCGGAACCAGCTCTCAGACACACCAGAACCACGTGCCGGAGACGCCGGAAGCACCTTCTGAGCATGCCGGAGCCCCCTGCTCGACTCGCCAGAAACACCTGCCGGACACGCCAAAATCACCTGCCGGGTACGCCAGAACCACCTGGCGGACACTCCGAAATCACCTGTCGCGCATGCCGGAACCACCTCTCAGACGTGCCGGAAGCACGTACCGGACACGCCGGAATGACCTACCTGACAGACCGGAACCACCTGCCGAGCACGCCGGAGCCACCTGCTGGACACGCCAAAATCAACTGCGGGCTACGCCAGAACCACTTGGACGACTCTCCGAAATGACCTGCCGGGCATGTTGGAACCACCTCTCAGACGTGCCAGAAGCACGTGGCGGACAGTCTGGAATCACCTGTTGGGCATACGCAACCACCTCTGAGACGTACCAGAACCACGTGCCGTGCACGCCGGAAGCACCTACCGGACAGACCGGAATCCACTTTTGGGCATGCCGGAACCAGCAGTCAGATGTGCCAGAAACACGTGGCGGAGACGCCGGAAGCACCTGCCGAGCACTTCGCAACCACCTGCTCAACTCGCCTGAACCACCTGCCGGACACGCCAAAATCACCTGCCCGCTACGCCACAACCAGTTGGGGAACACTTCGGAATCACCTGCCGGGCTTGCTGGAACCACATGCCGGTCATGCCAAAATCACCTGCCAACTACGCCAGTACCAATTGGCGGACACTGTGGAAACACCCGTCGGGCCGGCCGGAACCACATCTCAGACGTGCCAGAACCATGTGCATGAGATGCTGGAACCACACCCCGAACAGACGGAAAACACCTGCCAGACCCGTCTGAACAACCTGCCGAGCACGCCGGAGCCACTTGCTCGACTCGCTGGAACCACCTGCCGGACAGGCCAATATCAACTGCTGGCTATGCCAGAACCACCTGGGGGACGGTCCGGAATCACCTGCCAGCCATGGGGGAACCACCTCTCAGACGTACCAGAACCACCTGCCGGAGAAGCTGGAAACACGTCCTGGACAGTCTGGAACCACCTGCCGGCCAAGCCTGAACCACCTGCCAAGCACAACGGAACAACCTGCCAGACACGCCAAAATCACCTGCGTGTTATGCCAGAACCACTTGGAGGACTCTCTGGGATGACCTGCCGGGCATGCCGGAACCACCTCTCAGACGTGCGAGAACCATGTGGCAGACAGTCCGGAATCACCTGTTGGGCATGCGCAACCACCTCTGAGACGTACCAGAACCACATGCCGTGCAGGCTGGAACCACCTACCGGACAGACCGGAATCACCTTTCGGGCATGCCGGAACCACCTGTCAGATGTGCCAGAAACACGTGCCGGAGACGCCGGAAGCACCTGCCAAGCACGTTGGAACCACCTGCTCAACTCGCCTGAACCACCTGCCAGACATGCCAAAATCACCTGCCGACTATGCCAGAACCACTTGGCGAACACTCCGGAATCACTTGCCGGGCTTGCAGGAACCACCTCTCAGACATGCCAGAACCCCGTACCAATGACCCCGGAAGCACCAGCCGAGCACGCCGGAACCACCTGCTCGACTCGCCAGAACCACCTGCCGATCACGCAAAAATCACCTGCCGGCTACGCCACAACCAGTTGGTGAACACTTTGGAATCACCTGCCAGGCTTGCTGGAACCACCTGCCGGTCATGCCAAAATCAGCTGCCAACTACGCCAGAACCGCTTGGCGGACACTGCGGAAACACCTTTCGGGCCGGCTGGAACCACATCTCAGACGTGCCAGAAACGTGTTCATGAGATGCTGGAACCACACCCCGAACAGACGGATACCACCTGCCAGAACCGCCTGAACCACCTGCTGAGCACGCCGGAACCACCTGCTCGACTCACCGGTACCACCTCCCTGACACGCCAAAATCACCTGCTGGGTATGCCAGAACCACTTGGCGGACACTCCGGGATCATCTGCCGGACATGCCGGAACCAGCTCTCAGACACACCAGAACCACGTGCCGCAGACGCCGGAAGCACCTGCCGAGCACGTCGCAACCACCTGCTCAACTCGCCTGAACCACCTGCCGGACACGCCAAAATCACCTGCCCGCTACAACAGCACCACTTCGGGGACAAGCCGGAATCACGTGAGGGGCATGCCGGCACAGCCTCTCAGACTGAACCTCATGCCGGACACCACGGAACCACCTGCCGGACAGACCGGAACCACCTGCCGTTCACGCCAGAACCACCGGCTCGACCCGCCGGAACGACCGCTGGACATGCAAAATCACCTGCCGGCTACGCCGGAAACACTTGGCAAACACTCCGGAATCACCTGCCGGGCATGCCGGAACCACCTCTCAGATATGCCAGAACCACGTGCCAGTGACCCCGGAAGCACCTGCCGAGCACACCGGAACCACCTGCTCGACTCGCCAGAACCACCGGCCGGACATGCAGAAATCACCTGCCGGCTATGCCAGTACCACTTGGCGGACACTGTGGAATCACCTGTCGGGCCGGCCGGAACCAAATCTCAGACGTGCCAGAACCATGTGCATGAGATGCTGGAACCACACCCCGAACAGACGGAAAACACCTGCCAGACCCGTCTGAACAACCTGCCGAGCACGCCGGAGCCACCTGCTCGACTCGCCGGAACCACCTACCTGACATGCCCAAATCACCAGCCGGGTATGCCAGAACCACTTGGCGGACACTCCGGAATCATCTGCCGGACATGCCGGAACCAGCTCTCAGACACACCAGAACCACGTGCCGGAGACGCCGGAAGCACCTGCCGAGCATGCCGGAGCCACCTGCTCGACTCGCCAGAAACACCTGCCGGACACGCGAAAATCACCTGCCGGGTACGCCAGAACCACCTGGCGGACACTCCGAAATCACCTGTCGCGCATGCCGGAACCAACTCTCACACGTGCCGGAAGCACGTGCCGGACACGCCGGAATCACCTACCGGACAGACCGGAACCACCTGCCGAGCAGGCCGGAGCCACCTGTTCGACTCGCTGGAACCACCTGCCGGACAGGCCCATATCAACTGCTGGCTATGCCAGAACCACCTGGGGGACGGTCCGGGCTAACCTGCCAGCCATGGCGGAACCACTTCTCAGACGTACCAGAACCACCTGCCGGAGAAGCTGGAAACACGTCCTGGACAGACTGGAACCACCTGCCGGCCAAGCCTGAACCACCAGCAAAGCACAACGGAACAACCTGCCAGACACGCCAAAATCACCTGCGTGTTATGCCAGAACCACTTGGAGGACTCTCTGGGATGACCTGCCGGGCATGCCGGAACCACCTCTCAGACGTGCCAGAACCATGTTGCGGACAGTCCGGAATCACCTGTTGGGCATGCGCAACCACGTCTGAGACGTACCAGAACCACATGACGTGCAGGCTGGAACCACCTACCGGACAGACCGGAATCACCTTTCGGGCATGCCGGAGCCACCTGTCAGATGTGCCAGAAACACGTGCCGGAGACGCTGGAAGCACCTGCCAAGCACGTTGGAACCACCTGCTCAACTCGCCTGAACCACCTGCCGGACATGCCAAAATCACCTGCCGACTATGCCAGAACCACTTGGCGAACACTCCGGAATCACTTGCCGGGCATGCAGGAACCACCTCTCAGACATGCCAGAACCCCGTGCCAATGACCCCGGAAGCACCAGCCGAGCACGCCGGAACCACCTGCTCGACTCGCCAGAACCACCTGCCGATCACTCAAAAATCACCTGCCGGCTACGCCACAACCAGTTGGTGAACACTTTGGAATCACCTGACAGGCTTGCTGGAACCACCTGCCAGTCATGCCAAAATCACCTGCCAACTACGCCCGAACCGCTTGGCGGACACTGCGGAAACACCTGTCGGGCCGGCTGGAACCACATCTCAGACGTGCCAGAAACGTGTTCATGAGATGCTGGAACCACACCCCGAACAGACGGATACCACCAGCCAGAACCGCCTGAACCAGATGCTGAGCACGCCGGAACCACCTGCTCGGCACACCGGTACCACCTCCCTGACACGCCAAAATCACCTGCTTGGAATTCCAGAACCACGTGGCGGACACTCCGGAATCATCTGCCGGACATGCCGGAACCAGCTCTCAGACACACCAGAACCAAGTGCCGGAGACGCCGGAAGCACCTGCCGAGCATGCCGGAGCCACCTGCTCGACTCGCCAGAAACACCTGCCGGACACGCCAAAATCACCTGCCGGGTATGCCAGAACCACCTGGCGGACACTACGGAATCACCTGCCGCGCATGCCGGAACCACCTCTCAGACGTGCCGGAAGCACGTGCCAGACACGCCGGAAACACCTACCGGACAGACCGGAACCACCTGCCAAGAACGCCGGAGCCACCTGTTCGACTCGCTGGAACCACCTGCCGGACAGGCCAATATCAACTGCTGGCTATGCCAGAACCACCTGGGGGACAGTCCGGGATCACCTGCCAGCCATGGCGGAACCAACTCTCAGACGTACCAGAACCACCTGCCGGAGAAGCTGGAAACACGTCCTGGACAGACTGGAACCACGTGACTGCCATGCCTGAACCACCTGCCGGACACGCCAAAATCACCTGCGGGCTACGCCAGAACCACTTGGACGAGTCTCCGAAATGACCTGCCGGGCATGTTGGAACCACCTCTCAGACGTGCCAGAAGCACGTGGCGGACAGTCCGGAATCACCTGTTGGGCATACGCAACCACCTCTGACACGTACCAGAACCACGTGCCGTGCACGCCGGAACCACCTACCGGACAGACCGGAATCAACTTTTGGGCATGCCGGAACCAGCAGTCAGATGTGCCAGAAACACGTGCCGGAGACGCCGGAAGCACCTGCCGAGCACGTCGCAACCACCTGCTCTACTCGCCTGAACCACCTGCCGGACACGCCAAAATCACCTGCCCGCTACACCAGCACCACTTCGGGGACAAGCCGGAATCACGTGAGGGGCATGCCGGCACAGCCTCTCAGACTGAACCTCGTGCCGGACACCACAGAACCACCTGACGGACAGACCGGAACCACCTGCCGGACACGCCGGAACCACCGGCTCGACCCGCCGGAACGACCGCTGGACATGTCAAATCACGTGCCGGCTACGCCGGAAACACTTGGCGAACACTCCGGAATCACCTGCCGGGCATGCCGGAACCACCTCTCAGATATGCCAGAACCACGTGACAATGACCCCGGAAGCACCTGCCGAGCACGCCGGAACCACCTGCTCTACTCGCCAGAACCACCTGCCGGACACGCAGAAATCACCTGCCGGCTACGCCACAACCAGTTGGGGAACACTTCGTAATCACCTGCCGGGCTTGCTGGAACCACCTGCCGGTCATGAGAAAATCAACTGCCAACTACGCCAGTACCACTTGGGGGACACTGTGGAAACACCTGTCGGGCCGGCCAGAAACACATCTCAAACGTGCCAGAACCATGTGCATGAGATGCTGGAACCACACCCCGAACAGACGGAAAACACCTGCCAGACCCGTCTGAACAACCTGCCGAGCACGCCGGAGCCACCTGCTCGACTCGCTGGAACCACCTGCCGGACAGGCCAATATCAAATGCTGGCTATGCCAGAACCACCTGGGGGACGGTCCGGAATCACCTGCCAGCCATGGCGGAACCACCTCTCAGGCGTACCAGAACCACCTGCCGGAGAAGCTGGAAACACGTCCTGGACAGTCTGGAACCACCTGCCGGCCAAGCCTGAACCACCTGCCAAGCACAACGGAACAACCTGCCAGACACGCCAAAATCACCTGTGTGTTATGCCAGAACCACTTGGAGGACTCTCTGGGATGACCTGCCGGGCATGCCGGAACCACCTCTCAGACGTGCCAGAAACATGTGGCGGACAGTCCGGAATCACCTGTTGGGCATGCGCAACCACCTCTGAGACGTACCAGAACCACATGCCGTGCAGGCTGGAACCACCTACCGGACAGACCGGAATCACCTTTCGGGCATGCCGGAACCACCTGTCAGATGTGCCAGAAACACGTGCCGGAGACGCCGGAAGCACCTGCCAAGCACGTTGGAACCACCTGCTCAACTCGCCTGAACCACCTGCCGGACATGCCAAAATCACCTGCCGACTATGCCAGAACCACTTGGCGAACACTCCGGAATCACTTGCCGGGCATGCAGGAACCACCTCTCAGACATGCCAGAACCCCGTGCCAATGACCCCGGAAGCACCAGCCGAGCACGCCGGAACCACCTGCTCGACTCGCCAGAACCACCTGCCGATCACGCAAAAATCACCTGCCGGCTACGCCACAACCACTTGGGGAACACTTTGGAATCACCTGCCGGGCTTGCTGGAACCACCTGCCAGTCATGCCAAAATCACCTGCCAACTACGCCAGAACCGCTTGGCGGACACTGCGGAAACACCTGTCGGGCCGGCTGGAACCACATCTCAGACGTGCCAGAAACGTGTTCATGAGATGCTGGAACCACACCCCGAACAGACGGATACCACCTGCCAGAAGCGCCTGAACCACCTGCTGAGCACGCCGGAACCACCTGCTCGACTCACCGGTACCACCTCCCTGACACGCCAAAATCACCTGCTGGGTATGCCAGAACCACTTGGCGGACACTCCGGAATCATCTGCCGGACATGCCGGAACCAGCTCTCAGACACACCAGAACCAAGTGCCGGAGACGCCGGAAGCACCTGCCGAGCATGCCGGAGCCACCTGCTCGACTCGCCAGAAACACCTGCCGGACACGCCAAAATCACCTGCCGGGTATGTCAGAACCACCAGGCGGACACTACGGAATCACCTGCCGCGCATGCCGGAACAACCTCTCAGACGTGCCGGAAGCACGTGCCAGACACGCCGGAAACACCTACCGGACAGACCGGAACCACCTGCCAAGAACGCCGGAGCCACCTGTTCGACTCGCTGGAACCACCTGCCGGACAGGCCAATATCAACTGCTGGCTATGCCAGAACCACCTGGGGGAAGGTCCGGGATCACCTGCCAGCCATGGCGGACCCACCTCTCAGACGTACCAGAACCACCTACCGGAGAAGCTGGAAACACGTCCTGGACAGACTGGAACCACGTGACGGCCATGCCTGAACCACCTGCCGAGCACGGCGGAACCACCTGCCGGACACGCCAAAATCACCTGCGGGCTACGCCAGAACCACTTGGACGACTCTCCGAAATGACCTGCCGGGCATGTTGGAACCACCTCTCAGACGTGCCAGAAGCACGTGGCGGACAGTCCGGAATCACCTGTTGGGCATACGCAACCACCTCTGAGACGTACCAGAACCACGTGCCGTGCACGCCGGAACCACCTACCGGACAGACCGGAATCAACTGTTGGGCATGCCGGAACCACCAGTCAGATGTGCCAGAAACACGTGCCGGAGACGCCGGAAGCACCTGCCGAGCACGTCGCAACCACCTGCTCAACTCGCCTGAACCACCTGCCGGACATGCCAAAATCACCTGCCCGCTACACCAGCACCACTTCGGGGACAAGCCGGAATCACGTGAGGTGCAAGCCGGCACAGCCTCTCAGACTGAACCTCGTGCCGGACACCACAGAACCACCTGCCGGACAGACCGGAACCACCTGCCTGACACGCCGGTACCACCGGCTCGACCCGCAGGAACGACCGCTGGACATGCAAAATCACGTGCCGGCTACGCCGGAAACACTTGGCGAACACTCCGGAATCACCTGCCGGGCATGCCGGAA
Organism: Equus przewalskii; assembly: GCF_037783145.1. Classification (NCBI taxonomy): domain Eukaryota; kingdom Metazoa; phylum Chordata; class Mammalia; order Perissodactyla; family Equidae; genus Equus; species Equus przewalskii. Next base: position 89,551 of record NW_027227603.1, on the reverse strand, counting down.
CCACCTCTCAGATATGCCAGAACCACGTGCCAATGACCCCGGAAGCACCTGCCGAGCACGCCGGAACCACCTGCTCGACTCGCCAGAACCACCTGCCGGACACGCAAAAATCACCTGCCGGCTACGCCACAACCAGTTGGGGAACACTTCGGAATCACCTGCCGGGCTTGCTGGAACCACCTGCCGGTCATGCCAAAATCACCTGCCAACTACGCCAGTACCACTTGGCGGACACTGTGGAAACACCTGTCGGGCCGGCCGGAACCACATCTCAGACGTGCCAGAACCATGTGCATGAGATGCTGGAACCACACCCCAAACAGACGGAAAACACCTGCCAGACCCGTCTGAACAACCTGCCGAGCACGCCGGAGCCACCTGCTCGACTCGCCGGAACCACCTACGTGACATGCCAAAATCACCAGCCGGGTATGCCAGAACCACTTGGCGGACACTCCGGAATCACCTGTCGGACATGCCGGAACCAGCTCTCAGACACACCAGAACCACGTGCCGGAGACGCTAGAAGCACCTGCCGAGAATGCCGGAGCCACCGGCTCGACTCGCCAGAAACACCTGCCGGACACGCCAAAATCACCTGCCGGGTACGCCAGAACCACCTGGCGGACACTACGAAATCACCTGTCGTGCATGCCGGAACCACCTCTCAGACGTGCCGGAAGCACGTTCCGGACACGCCGGAATCACCTACCTGACAGACCGGAACCACCTGCCGAGAACGCCGGAGCCACCTGTTCGACTTGCTGGAACCACCTGCCGGACAGGCCAATATCAACTGCTGGCTATGCCAGAACCACCTGGGGGACGGTCCGGAATCACATGCCAGCCATGGCGGAACCACCTCTCAGACGTACCAGAACCACCTGCCGGAGAAGCTGGAAACACGTCCTGGACAGTCTGGAACCACCTGCCGGCCAAGCCTGAACCACCTGCCAAGCACAACGGAACAACCTGCCAGACACGCCAAAATCACCTGCGTGTTATGCCAGAACCACTTGGAGGACTCTCTGGGATGACCTGCCGGGCATGCCGGAACCACCTCTCAGACGTGCCAGAACCATGTGGCGGACAGTCCGGAATCACCTGTTGGGCATGCGCAACCACCTCTGAGACGTACCAGAACCACATGCCGTGCAGGCTGGAACCACCTACCGGACAGACCGGAATCACCTTTCGGGCATGCCGGAACCACCTGTCAGATGTGCCAGAAACATGTGCCGGAGACGCCGGAAGCACCTGCCAAGCACGTTGGAACCACCTGCTCAACTCGCCTGAACCACCTGCCGGACATGCCAAAATCACCTGCCAACTATGCCAGAACATCTTGGCGGACACTGCTTAAACACCTGTCGGGCCGGCTGGAACCACATCTCAGACGTGCCAGAAACGTGTTCATGAGATGCTGGAACCACACCCCGAACAGACAGATACCATCTGCCAGAACCGCCTGAACCACCTGCTGAGCACGCCGGAACCACCTGCTCGACTCACCGGTACCACCTCCCTGACACGCCAAAATCACCTGCTGGGTATGCCAGAACCACTTGGCGGACACTCCGGAATCATCTGCCAGACATGCCGGAACCAGCTCTCAGACACACCAGAACCAAGTGCCGGAGACGCCGGAAGCACCTGCCGAGCAAGCCGGAGCCACCTGCTCGACTCGCCAGAAACACCTGCCGGACACGCCAAAATCACCTGCCGGCTACGCCACAACCAGTTGGGGAACACTTCGGAATCACCTGCCAGGCTTGCTGGAACCACCTGCCGGTCATGCCAAAATCACCTGCCGACTATGCCAGAACCACTTGGCGAACACTCCGGAATCACCCGCCGGGCATGCAGGAACCACCTCTCAGACATGCCAGAACCCCGTACCAATGACCCCGGAAGCACCAGCCGAGCACGCCGGAACCACCTGCTCGACTCGCCAGAACCACCTGCCGATCACGCAAAAATCACCTGCCGGCTACGCCACAACCAGTTGGTGAACACTTTGGAACCACCTGATAGTCATGCCAAAATCACCTGCCAACTACGCCAGAACCGCTTGGCGGACACTGCAGAAACACCTGTCGGGCCGGCTGGAACCACATCTCAGACGTGCCAGAAACGTGTTCATGAGATGCTGGAACCACACCCCGAACAGACGGATACCACCTGCCAGAACCGCCTGAACCACCTGCTGAGCACGCCGGAACCACCTGCTCGACTCACCGGTACCACCTCCCTGACACGCCAAAATCACCTGCTGGGTATGCCAGAACCACTTGGCGGACACTCCGGAATCATCTGCCGGACATGCCGGAACCAGCTCTCAGACACACCAGAACCAAGTGCCGGAGACGCCGGAAGCACCTGCCGAGCATGCCGGAGCCACCTGCTCGACTCGCCAGAAACACCTGCCGGACACGCCAAAATCACCTGCCGGGTATGCCAGAACCACCTGGCGGACACTACGCAATCACCTGCCGCGCATGCCGGAACCACCTCTCAGACGTGCCGGAAGCACGTGCCAGACACGCCGCAAACACCTACCGGACACACCGGAAACACCTGCCAAGAACGCCGGAGCCACCTGTTCGACTCGCTGGAACCACCTGCCGGACAGTCCAATATCAACTGCTGGCTATGCCAGAACCACCTGGGGGACGGTCCGGGATCACCTGCCAGCCATGGCGGAACCACCTCTCAGACGTACCAGAACCACCTGCCGGAGAAGCTGGAAACACGTCCTGGACAGACTGGAACCACGTGACGGCAATGCCTGAACCACCTGCCGGACACGCCAAAATCACCGGCGGGCTACGCCAGAACCACTTGGACGACTCTCCGAAATGACCTGCCGGGCATGTTGGAACCACCTCTCAGACGTGCCAGAAGCACGTGGCGGACAGTCCGGAATCACCTGTTGGGCATACGCAACCACCTCTGAGACGTACCAGAACCACGTGCCGTGCACGCCGGAACCACGTACCGGACAGACCGGAATCAACTTTTGGGCATGCCGGAACCACCAGTCAAATGTGCCAGAAACACGTGCCGGAGACGCCGGAAGCACCTGCCGAGCACGTCGCAACCACCTGCTCAACTCGCCTGAACCACCTGCCGGACACGCCAAAATCACCTGCCCGCTACACCAGCACCACTTCGGGGACAAGCCGGAATCACCTGCCGGGCATGCCGGAACCACCTCTCAGATATGCCAGTACCACGTGCCAATGACCCCGGAAGCACCAGCCGAGCACGCCGCAACCACCTGCTCGACTCTCCAGAACCACCTGCCGGACACGCAAAAATCACCTGCCGGCTACGCCACAACCAGTTGGGGAACACTTCGGAATCACCTGCCGGGCTTGCTGGAACCACCTGCCGGTCATGCCAAAATCACCTGCCAACTACGCCAGTACCACTTGGCGGACACTGTGGAAACACCTGTCGGGCCGGCCGGAACCACATCTCAGACGTGCCAGAACCGTGTGCATGAGATGCTGGAACCACACCCCGAACAGACGGAAAACACCTGCCAGACCCGTCTGAACAACCTGCCGAGCACGCCGGAGCCACCTGCTCGACTCGCCGGAACCACCTACCTGACATGCCCAAATCACCAGCCGGGTATGCCAGAACCACTTGGCGGACACTCCGGAATCATCTGCCGGACATGCCGGAACCAGCTCTCAGACACACCAGAACCAAGTGCCGGAGACGCCGGAAGCACCTGCCGAGCATGCCGGAGCCACCTGCTCGACTCGCCAGAAACACCTGCCGGACACGCCAAAATCACCTGCCGGGTATGCCAGAACCACCTGGCGGACACTACGCAATCACCTGCCGCGCATGCCGGAACCACCTCTCAGACGTGCCGGAAGCACGTGCCAGACACGCCGCAAACACCTACCGGACACACCGGAAACACCTGCCAAGAACGCCGGAGCCACCTGTTCGACTCGCTGGAACCACCTGCCGGACAGGCCAATATCAACTGCTGGCTATGCCAGAACCACCTGGGGGACGGTCCGGGATCACCTGCCAGCCATGGCGGAACCACCTCTCAGACGTACCAGAACCACCTGCCGGAGAAGCTGGAAACACGTCCTGGACAGACTGGAACCACGTGACGGCCATGCCTGAACCACCTGCCGATCACGCAAAAATCACCTGCCGGCTACGCCACAACCAGTTGGTGAACACTTTGGAATCACCTGCCAGGCTTGCTGGAACCACCTGCCAGTCATGCCAAAATCGCCTGCCAACTACGCCCGAACCGCTTGGCGGACACTGCGGAAACACCTGTCGGGCCGGCTGGAACCACATCTCAGACGTGCCAGAAACGTGTTCATGAGATGCTGGAACCACACCCCGAACAGACGGATACCACCTGCCAGAACCGCCTGAACCAGCTGCTGAGCACGCCGGAACCACCTGCTCGGCACACCGGTACCACCTCCCTGACACGCCAAAATCACCTGCTTGGAATTCCAGAACCACTTGGCGGACACTCCGGAATCATCTGCCGGACATGCCGGAACCAGCTCTCAGACACACCAGAACCAAGTGCCGGAGACGCCGGAAGCACCTGCCGAGCATGCCGGAGCCACCTGCTCGACTCGCCAGAAACACCTGCCGGACACGCCAAAATCACCTGCCGGGTATGCCAGAACCACCTGGCGGACACTACGGAATCACCTGCCGCGCATGCCGGAACCACCTCTCAGACGTGCCGGAAGCACGTGCCAGACACGCCGGAAACACCTACCGGACAGACCGGAACCACCTGCCAAGAACGCCGGAGCCACCTGTTCGACTCGCTGGAACCACCTGCCGGACAGGCCAATATCAACTGCTGGCTATGCCAGAACCACCTGGGGGACAGTCCGGGATCACCTGCCAGCCATGGCGGAACCAACTCTCAGACGTACCAGAACCACCTGCCGGAGAAGCTGGAAACACGTCCTGGACAGACTGGAACCACGTGACTGCCATGCCTGAACCACCTGCCGGACACGCCAAAATCACCTGCGGGCTACGCCAGAACCACTTGGACGACTCTCCGAAATGACCTGCCGGGCATGTTGGAACCACCTCTCAGACGTGCCAGAAGCACGTGGCGGACAGTCCGGAATCACCTGTTGGGCATACGCAACCACCTCTGACACGTACCAGAACCACGTGCCGTGCACGCCGGAACCACCTACCGGACAGACCGGAATCAACTTTTGGGCATGCCGGAACCACCAGTCAGATGTGCCAGAAACACGTGCCGGAGACGCCGGAAGCACCTGCCGAGCACGTCGCAACCACCTGCTCTACTCGCCTGAACCACCTGCCGGACACGCCAAAATCACCTGCCCGCTACACCAGCACCACTTCGGGGACAAGCCGGAATCACGTGAGGGGCATGCCGGCACAGCCTCTCAGACTGAACCTCGTGCCGGACACCACAGAACCACCTGCCGGACAGACCGGAACCACCTGCCGGACACGCCGGAACCACCGGCTCGACCCGCCGGAACAACCGCTGGACATGTCAAATCACGTGCCGGCTACGCCGGAAACACTTGGCGAACACTCCGGAATCACCTGCCGGGCATGCCGGAACCACCTCTCAGATATGCCAGAACCACGTGCCAATGACCCCGGAAGCACCTGCCGAGCACGCCGGAACCACCTGCTCGACTCGCCAGAACCACCTGCCGGACACGCAAAAATCACCTGCCGGCTACGCCACAACCAGTTGCGGAACACTTCGCAATCACCTGCCGGGCTTGCTGGAACCACCTGCTGGTCATGAGAAAATCAACTGCCAACTACGCCAGTACCACTTGGGGGACACTGTGGAAACACCTGTCGGGCCGGCCAGAAACACATCTCAAACGTGCCAGAACCATGTGCATGAGATGCTGGAACCACACCCCGAACAAACGGAAAACACCTGCCAGACCCGTCTGAACAACCTGCCGAGCACGCCGGAGCCACCTCCTCGACTCGCTGGAACCACCTGCCGGACAGGCCAATATCAAATGATGGCTATGCCAGAACCACCTGGGGGACGGTCCGGAATCACCTGCCAGCCATGGCGGAACCACCTCTCAGGCGTACCAGAACCACCTGCCGGAGAAGCTGGAAACACGTCCTGGACAGTCTGGAACCACCTGCCGGCCAAGCCTGAACCACCTGCCAAGCACAACGGAACAACCTGCCAGACACGCCAAAATCACCTGTGTGTTATGCCAGAACCACTTGGAGGACTCTCTGGGATGACCTGCCGGGCATGCCGGAACCACCTCTCAGACGTGCCAGAACCATGTGGCGGACAGTCCGGAATCACCTGTTGGGCATGCGCAACCACCTCTGAGACGTACCAGAACCACATGCCGTGCAGGCTGGAACCACCTACCGGACAGACCGGAATCACCTTTCGGGCATGCCGGAACCACCTGTCAGATGTGCCAGAAACACGTGCCGGAGACGCCGGAAGCACCTGCCAAGCACGTTGGAACCACCTGCTCAACTCGCCTGAACCACCTGCCGGACATGCCAAAATCACCTGCCGACTATGCCAGAACCACTTGGCGAACACTCCAGAATCACTTGCCGGGCATGCAGGAACCACCTCTCAGACATGCCAGAACCCCGTGCCAATGACCCCGGAAGCACCAGCCGAGCACGCCGGAACCACCTGCTCGACTCGCCAGAACCACCTGCCGATCACGCAAAAATCACCTGCCGGCTACGCCACAACCACTTGGGGAACACTTTGGAATCACCTGCCGGGCTTGCTGGAACCACCTGCCAGTCATGCCAAAATCACCTGCCAACTACGCCAGAACCGCTTGGCGGACACTGCGGAAACACCTGTCGGGCCGGCTGGAACCACATCTCAGACGTGCCAGAAACGTGTTCATGAGATGCTGGAACCACACCCCGAACAGACGGATACCACCTGCCAGAAGCGCCTGAACCACCTGCTGAGCACGCCGGAACCACCTGCTCGACTCACCGGTACCACCTCCCTGACACGCCAAAATCACCTGCTGGGTATGCCAGAACCACTTGGCGGACACTCCGGAATCATCTGCCGGACATGCCGGAACCAGCTCTCAGACACACCAGAACCAAGTGCCGGAGACGCCGGAAGCACCTGCCGAGCATGCCGGAGCCACCTGCTCGACTCGCCAGAAACACCTGCCGGACACGCCAAAATCACCTGACGGGTATGTCAGAACCACCTGGCGGACCCTACGGAATCACCTGCCGCGCATGCCGGAACAACCTCTCAGACGTGCCGGAAGCACGTGCCAGACACGCCGGAAACACCTACCGGACAGACCGGAACCACCTGCCAAGAACGCCGGAGCCACCTGTTCGACTCGCTGGAACCACCTGCCGGACAGGCCAATATCAACTGCTGGCTATGCCAGAACCACCTGGGGGAAGGTCCGGGATCACCTGCCAGCCATGGCGGACCCACCTCTCAGACGTACCAGAACCACCTGCCGGAGAAGCTGGAAACACGTCCTGGACAGACTGGAACCACGTGACGGCCATGCCTGAACCACCTGCCGAGCACGGCGGAACCACCTGCCGGACACGCCAAAATCACCTGCGGGCTACGCCAGAACCACTTGGACGACTCTCCGAAATGACCTGCCGGGCATGTTGGAACCACCTCTCAGACGTGCCAGAAGCACGTGGCGGACAGTCCGGAATCACCTGTTGGGCATACGCAACCACCTCTGAGACGTACCAGAACCACGTGCCGTGCACGCCGGAACCACCTACCGGACAGACAGGAATCAACTGTTGGGCATGCCGGAACCACCAGTCAGATGTGCCAGAAACACGTGCCGGAGACGCCGGAAGCACCTGCCGAGCACGTCGCAACCACCTGCTCAACTCGCCTGAACCACCTGCCGGACATGCCAAAATCACCTGCCCGCTACACCAGCACCACTTCGGGGACAAGCCGGAATCACGTGAGGTGCAAGCCGGCACAGCCTCTCAGACTGAACCTCGTGCCGGACACCACAGAACCACCTGCCGGACAGACCGGAACCACCTGCCTGACACGCCGGTACCACCGGCTCGACCCGCAGGAACGACCGCTGGACATGCAAAATCACCTGCCGGCTACGCCGGAAACACTTGGCGAACACTCCGGAATCACCTGCCGGGCATGCCGGAACCACCTCTCAGATATGCCAGAACCACGTGCCAATGACCCCGGAAGCACCTGCCGAGCACGCCGGAACCACCTGCTCGACTCGCCAGAACCACCTGCCGGACACGCAAAAATCACCTGCCGGCTACGCCACAACCAGTTGGGGAACACTTCGGAATCACCTGCCGGGCTTGCTGGAACCACCTGCCGGTCATGCCAAAATCACCTGCCAACTACGCCAGTACCACTTGGCGGACACTGTGGAAACACCTGTCGGGCCGGCCGGAACCACAGCTCAGACGTGCCAGAACCATGTGCATGAGATGCTGGAACCACACCCCAAACAGACGGAAAACACCTGCCAGACCCGTCTGAACAACGTGCCGAGCACGCCGGAGCCACCTGCTCGACTCGCCGGAACCACCTACCTGACATGCCAAAATCACCAGCCGGGTATGCCAGAACCACTTGGCGGACACTCCGGAATCACCTGTCGGACATGCCGGAACCAGCTCTCAGACACACCAGAACCACGTGCCGGAGACGCCAGAAGCACCTGCCGAGAATGCCGGAGCCACCTGCTCGACTCGCCAGAAACACCTGCCGGACACGCCAAAATCACCTGCCGGGTAGGCCAGAACCACCTGGCGGACACTCCGAAATCACCTGTCGTGCATGCCGGAACCACCTCTCAGACGTGCCGGAAGCACGTTCCGGACACGCCGGAATCACCTACCTGACAGACCGGAACCACCTGCCGAGAACGCCGGAGCCACCTGTTCGACTTGCTGGAACCACCTGCCGGACAGGCCAATATCAACTGCTGGCTATGCCAGAACCACCTGGGGGACGGTCCGGAATCACCTGCCAGCCATGGCGGAACCACCTCTCAGACGTACCAGAACCACCTGCCGGAGAAGCTGGAAACACGTCCTGGACAGTCTGGAACCACCTGCCGGCCAAGCCTGAACCACCTGCCAAGCACAACGGAACAACCTGCCAGACACGCCAAAATCACCTGCGTGTTATGCCAGAACCACTTGGAGGACTCTCTGGGATGACCTGCCGGGCATGCCGGAACCACCTCTCAGACGTGCCAGAACCATGTGGCGGACAGTCCGGAATCACCTGTTGGGCATGCGCAACCACCTCTGAGACGTACCAGAACCACATGCCGTGCAGGCTGGAACCACCTACCGGACAGACCGGAATCACCTTTCGGGCATGCCGGAACCACCTGTCAGATGTGCCAGAAACACGTGCCGGAGACGCCGGAAGCACCTGCCAAGCACGTTGGAACCACCTGCTCAACTCGCCTGAACCACCTGCCGGACATGCCAAAATCACCTGCCGACTATGCCAGAACCACTTGGCGAACACTCTGGAATCACTTGCCGGGCATGCAGTAACCACCTCTCAGACATGCCAGAACCCCGTGCCAATGACCCCGGAAGCACCAGCCGAGCACGCCGGAACCACCTGCTCGACTCGCCAGAACCACCTGCCGCTCACGCAAAAATCACCTGCCGGCTACGCCACAACCACTTGGGGAACACTTTGGAATCACCTGCCAGGCTTGCTGGAACCACCTGCCAGTCATGCCAAAATCACCTGCCAACTACGCCAGAACCGCTTGGCGGACACTGCGGAAACACCTGTCGGGCCGGCTGGAACCACATCTCAGACGTGCCAGAAACGTGTTCATGAGATGCTGGAACCACACCCCGAACAGACAGATACCACCTGCCAGAACCGCCTGAACCAGCTGCTGAGCACGCCGGAACCACCTGCTCGACTCACCGGTACCACCTCCCTGACACGCCAAAATCACCTGCTGGGTATGCCAGAACCACTTGGCGGACACTCCGGAATCATCTGCCAGACATGCCGGAACCAGCTCTCAGACACACCAGAACCAAGTGCCGGAGACGCCGGAAGCACCTGCCGAGCATGCCGGAGCCACCTGCTCGATTCGCCAGAAACACCTGCCGGACACGCCAAAATCACCTGCCGGCTACGCCACAACCAGTTGGGGAACACTTCGGAATCACCTGCCAGGCTTGCAGGAACCACCTGCCGGTCATGCCAAAATCACCTGCCAACTACGACAGTACCACTTGGGGGACACTGTGGAAACACCTGTCGGGCCGGCCGGAACCACATCTCAGACGTGCCAGAACCATGTGCATGAGATGCTGGAACCACACCCCGAACAGACGGAAAACACCTGCCAGACCCGTCTGAACAACCTGCCGAGCACGCCGGAGCCACCTGCTCGACTCGCTGGAACCACCTGCCGGACAGGCCAATATCAACTGCTGGCTATGCCAGAACCACCTGGGGGACGGTCCGGAATCACCTGCCAGCCATGGCGGAACCACCTCTCAGACGTACCAGAACCACCTGCCGGAGAAGCTGGAAACACGTCCTGGACAGTCTGGAACCACCTGCCGGCCAAGCCTGAACCACCTGCCAAGCACAACGGAACAACCTGCCAGACACGCCAAAATCACCTGTGTGTTATGCCAGAACCACTTGGAGGACTCTCTGGGATGACCTGCCGGGCATGCCGGAACCACCTCTCAGACGTGCCAGAAACATGTGGCGGACAGTCCGGAATCACCTGTTGGGCATGCGCAACCACCTCTGAGACGTACCAGAACCACATGCCGTGCAGGCTGGAACCACCTACCGGACAGACCGGAATCACCTTTCGGGCATGCCGGAACCACCTGTCAGATGTGCCAGAAACACGTGCCGGAGACGCCGGAAGCACCTGCCAAGCACGTTGGAACCACCTGCTCAACTCGCCTGAACCACCTGCCGGACATGCCAAAATCACCTGCCGACTATGCCAGAACCACTTGGCGAACACTCCGGAATCACCTGCCGGGCATGCAGGAACCACCTCTCAGACATGCCAGAACCCCGTGCCAATGACCCCGGAAGCACCAGCCGAGCACGCCGGAACCACCTGCTTGACTCGCCAGAACCACCTGCCGATCACGCAAAAATCACCTGCCGGCTACGCCACAACCAGTTGGTGAACACTTTGGAACCACCTGATAGTCATGCCAAAATCACCTGCCAACTACGCCAGAACCGCTTGGCGGACACTGCAGAAACACCTGTCGGGCCGGCTGGAACCACATCTCAGACGTGCCAGAAACGTGTTCATGAGATGCTGGAACCACACCCCGAACAGACGGATACCACCTGCCAGAACCGCCTGAACCACCTGCTGAGCACGCCGGAACCACCTGCTCGACTCACCGGTACCACCTCCCTGACACGCCAAAATCACCTGCTGGGTATGCCAGAACCACTTGGCGGACACTCTGGAATCATCTGCCGGACATGCCGGAACCAGCTCTCAGACACACCAGAACCAAGTGCCGGAGACGCCGGAAGCACCTGCCGAGCATGCCGGAGCCACCTGCTCGACTCGCCAGAAACACCTGCCGGACACGCCAAAATCACCTGCCGGGTATGCCAGAACCACCTGGCGGACACTACGCAATCACCTGCCGCGCATGCCGGAACCACCTCTCAGACGTGCCGGAAGCACGTGCCAGACACGCCGCAAACACCTACCGGACACACCGGAAACACCTGCCAAGAACGCCGGAGCCACCTGTTCGACTCGCTGGAACCACCTGCCGGACAGGCCAATATCAACTGCTGGCTATGCCAGAACCACCTGGGGGACGGTCCGGGATCACCTGCCAGCCATGGCGGAACCACCTCTCAGACGTACCAGAACCACCTGCCGGAGAAGCTGGAAACACGTCCTGGACAGACTGGAACCACGTGACGGCCATGCCTGAACCACCTGCCGGACACGCCAAAATCACCGGCGGGCTACGCCAGAACCACTTGGACGAGTCTCCGAAATGACCTGCCGGGCATGTTGGAACCACCTCTCAGACGTGCCAGAAGCACGTGGCGGACAGTCCGGAATCACCTGTTGGGCATACGCAACCACCTCTGAGACGTACCAGAACCACGTGCCGTGCACGCCGGAACCACCTACCGGACAGACCGGAATCAACTTTTGGGCATGCCGGAACCACCAGTCAGATGTGCCAGAAACACGTGCCGGAGACGCCGGAAGCACCTGCCGAGCACGTCGCAACCACCTGCTCAACTCGCCTGAACCACCTGCCGGACATGCCAAAATCACCTGCCCGCTACACCAGCACCACTTCGGGGACAAGCCGGAATCACGTGAGGGGCATGCCGGCACAGCCTCTCAGACTGAACCTCGTGCCGGACACCACAGAACCACCTGCCGGACAGACCGGAACCACCTGCCGGACACGCCGGAACCACCGGCTCGACCCGCCGGAACAACCGCTGGACATGTCAAATCACGTGCCGGCTACGCCGGAAACACTTGGCGAACACTCCGGAATCACCTGCCGGGCATGCCGGAACCACCTCTCAGATATGCCAGAACCACGTGCCAATGACCCCGGAAGCACCTGCCGAGCACGCCGGAACCACCTGCTCGACTCGCCAGAACCACCTGCCGGACACGCAAAAATCACCTGCCGGCTACGCCACAACCAGTTGCGGAACACTTCGCAATCACCTGCCGGGCTTGCTGGAACCACCTGCTGGTCATGAGAAAATCAACTGCCAACTACGCCAGTACCACTTGGGGGACACTGTGGAAACACCTGTCGGGCCGGCCAGAAACACATCTCAAACGTGCCAGAACCATGGGCATGAGATGCTGGAACCACACCCCGAACAAACGGAAAACACCTGCCAGACCCGTCTGAACAACCTGCCGAGCACGCCGGAGCCACCTCCTCGACTCGCTGGAACCACCTCCTGCGCCCAAATCACCAGCCGGGTATGCCAGAACCACTTGGCGGACACTCCGGAATCATCTGCCGGACATGCCGGAACCAGCTCTCAGACACACCAGAACCACGTGCCGGAGACGCCGGAAGCACCTGCCGAGCAGGCCGGAGACACCTGCTCGACTCGCCAGAAACACCTGCCGGAAACGCCAAAATCACCTGCCGGGTACGCCAGAACCACCTGGCGGACACTCCGAAATCACCTGTCGCGCATGCCGGAACCACCTCTCAGACGTGCCGGAAGCACGTGCCGGACACGCCGGAATCACCTACCGGACAGACCGGAACCACCTGCCGAGCACGCCGGAGCCACCTGTCGACTCCCTGAACCACCGCCGGACAGGCCAATATCAAATGATGGCTATGCCAGAACCACCTGGGGGACGGTCCGGAATCACCTGCCAGCCATGGCGGAACCACCTCTCAGGCGTACCAGAACCACCTGCCGGAGAAGCTGGAAACACGTCCTGGACAGTCTGGAACCACCTGCCGGCCAAGCCTGAACCACCTGCCAAGCACAACGGAACAACCTGCCAGACACGCCAAAATCACCTGTGTGTTATGCCAGAACCACTTGGAGGACTCTCTGGGATGACCTGCCGGGCATGCCGGAACCACCTCTCAGACGTGCCAGAACCATGTGGCGGACAGTCCGGAATCACCTGTTGGGCATGCGCAACCACCTCTGAGACGTACCAGAACCACATGCCGTGCAGGCTGGAACCACCTACCGGACAGACCGGAATCACCTTTCGGGCATGCCGGAACCACCTGTCAGATGTGCCAGAAACACGTGCCGGAGACGCCGGAAGCACCTGCCAAGCACGTTGGAACCACCTGCTCAACTCGCCTGAACCACCTGCCGGACATGCCAAAATCACCTGCCGACTATGCCAGAACCACTTGGCGAACACTCCGGAATCACTTGCCGGGCATGCAGGAACCACATCTCAGACATGCCAGAACCCCGTGCCAATGACCCCGGAAGCACCAGCCGAGCACGCCGGAACCACCTGCTCGACTCGCCAGAACCACCTGCCGATCACGCAAAAATCACCTGCCGGCTACGCCACAACCACTTGGGGAACACTTTGGAATCACCTGCCGGGCTTGCTGGAACCACCTGCCAGTCATCCCAAAATCACCTGCCAACTACGCCAGAACCGCTTGGCGGACACTGCGGAAACACCTGTCGGGCCGGCTGGAACCACATCTCAGACGTGCCAGAAACGTGTTCATGAGATGCTGGAACCACACCCCGAACAGACGGATACCACCTGCCAGAACCGCCTGAACCACCTGCTGAGCACGCCGGAACCACCTGCTCGACTCACCGGTACCACCTCCCTGACACGCCAAAATCACCTGCTGGGTATGCCAGAACCACTTGGCGGACACTCCGGAATCATCTGCCGGACATGCCGGAACCAGCTCTCAGACACACCAGAACCAAGTGCCGGAGACGCCGGAAGCACCTGCCGAGCATGCCGGAGCCACCTGCTCGACTCGCCAGAAACACCTGCCGGACACGTCAAAATCACCTGCCGGGTATGTCAGAACCACCTGGCGGACACTACGGAATCACCTGCCGCGCATGCCGGAACAACCTCTCAGACGTGCCGGAAGCACGTGCCAGACACGCCGGAAACACCTACCGGACAGACCGGAACCACCTGCCAAGAACGCCGGAGCCACCTGTTCGACTCGCTGGAACCACCTGCCGGACAGGCCAATATCAACTGCTGGCTATGCCAGAACCACCTGGGGGAAGGTCCGGGATCACCTGCCAGCCATGGCGGACCCACCTCTCAGACGTACCAGAACCACCTGCCGGAGAAGCTGGAAACACGTCCTGGACAGACTGGAACCACGTGACGGCCATGCCTGAACCACCTGCCGAGCACGGCGGAACCACCTGCCGGACACGCCAAAATCACCTGCGGGCTACGCCAGAACCACTTGGACGACTCTCCGAAATGACCTGCCGGGCATGTTGGAACCACCTCTCAGACGTGCCAGAAGCACGTGGCGGACAGTCCGGAATCACCTGTTGGGCATACGCAACCACCTCTGAGACGTACCAGAACCACGTGCCGTGCACGCCGGAACCACCTACCGGACAGACAGGAATCAACTGTTGGGCATGCCGGAACCACCAGTCAGATGTGCCAGAAACACGTGCCGGAGACGCCGGAAGCACCTGCCGAGCACGTCGCAACCACCTGCTCAACTCGCCTGAACCACCTGCCGGACATGCCAAAATCACCTGCCCGCTACACCAGCACCACTTCGGGGACAAGCCGGAATCACGTGAGGTGCAAGCCGGCACAGCCTCTCAGACTGAACCTCGTGCCGGACACCACAGAACCACCTGCCGGACAGACCGGAACCACCTGCCTGACACGCCGGTACCACCGGCTCGACCCGCAGGAACGACCGCTGGACATGCAAAATCACCTGCCGGCTACGCCGGAAACACTTGGCGAACACTCCGGAATCACCTGCCGGGCATGCCGGAACCACCTCTCAGATATGCCAGAACCACGTGCCAATGACCCCGGAAGCACCTGCCGAGCACGCCGGAACCACCTGCTCGACTCGCCAGAACCACCTGCCGGACACGCAAAAATCACCTGCCGGCTACGCCACAACCAGTTGGGGAACACTTCGGAATCACCTGCCGGGCTTGCTGGAACCACCTGCCGGTCATGCCAAAATCACCTGCCAACTACGCCAGTACCACTTGGCGGACACTGTGGAAACACCTGTCGGGCCGGCCGGAACCACAGCTCAGACGTGCCAGAACCATGTGCATGAGATGCTGGAACCACACCCCGAACAGACGGAAAACACCTGCCAGACCCGTCTGAACAACCTGCCGAGCACGCCGGAGACACCTGCTCGACTCGCCGGAACCACCTACCTGACATGCCCAAATCACCAGCCGGGTATGCCAGAACCACTTGGCGGACACTCCGGAATCACCTGTCGGACATGCCGGAACCAGCTCTCAGACACACCAGAACCACGTGCCGGAGACGCCAGAAGCACCTGCCGAGAATGCCAGAGCCACCTGCTCGACTCGCCAGAAACACCTGCCGGACACGCCAAAATCACCTGCCGGGTACGCCAGAACCACCTGGCGGACACTCCGAAATCACCTGTCGTGCATGCCGGAACCACCTCTCAGACGTGCCGGAAGCACGTTCCGGACACGCCGGAATCACCTACCTGACAGACCGGAACCACCTGCCGAGCACGCCGGAGCCACCTGTTCGACTTGCTGGAACCACCTGCCGGACAGGCCAATATCAACTGCTGGCTATGCCAGAACCACCTGGGGGACGGTCCGGAATCACCTGCCAGCCATGGCGGAACCACCTCTCAGACGTACCAGAACCACCTGCCGGAGAAGCTGGAAACACGTCCTGGACAGTCTGTAAACACCTGCCGGCCATGCCTGAACCACCTGCCGGACACGCCAAAATCACCTGCGGGCTACGCCAGAACCACTTGGACGACTCTCCGAAATGACCTGCCGGGCATGTCGGAACCACCTCTCAGACGTGCCAGAAGCACATGGCGGACAGTCCGGAATCACCTGTTGGGCATACGCAACCACCTCTGAGACGTACCAGAACCACGTGCCGTGCACGCCGGAACCACCTACCGGACAGACCGGAATCAACTTTTGGGCATGCCGGAACCACCAGTCAGATGTGCCAGAAACACGTGCCGGAGACGCCGGAAGCACCTGCCGAGCACGTCGCAACCACCTGCTCAACTCGCCTGAACCACCTGCCGGACACGCCAAAATCACCTGCCCGCTACACCAGCACCACTTCCGGGACAAGCCGGAATCACGTGAGGGGCATGTCGGCACAGCCTCTCAGACTGAACCTCGTGCCGGACACCACAGAACCACCTGCCGGACAGACCGGAACCACCTGCCGGACACGCCGGAACCACCGGCTCGACCCGCCGGAACGACCGCTGGACATGCAAAATCACCTGCCGGCTACGCCGGAAACACTTGGCGAACACTCCGGAATCACCTGCCGGGCATGCCGGAACCACCTCTCAGATATGCCAGAACCACGTGCCAATGACCCCGGAAGCAACTGCCGAGCACGCCGGAACCACCTGCTCGACTCGCCAGAACCCCCTGCCGGACACGCAAAAATCACCTGCCGGCTACGCCACAACCAGTTGGGGAACACTTCGGAATCACCTGCCGGGCTTGCTGGAACCACCTGCCGGTCATGCCAAAATCACCTGCCAACTACGCCAGTACCACTTGGCGGACACTGTGGAAACACCTGTCGGGCCGGCCGGAACCACATCTCAGACGTGCCAGAACCATGTGCATGAGATGCTGGAACCACACCCCGAACAGACGGAAAACACCTGCCAGACCCGTCTGAACAACCTGCCGAGCACGCCGGAGCCACCTGCTCGACTCGCCGGAACCACCTACCTGACATGCCCAAATCAGCAGCCGGGTATGCCAGAACCACTTGGCGGACACTCCGGAATCATCTGCCGGACATGCCGGAACCAGCTCTCAGACACACCAGAACCACGTGCCGGAGACGCCGGAAGCACCTGGCGAGCATGCCGGAGCCACCTGCTCGACTCGCCAGAAACACCTGCCGGACACGCCAAAATCACCTGCCGGGTACGCCAGAACCACCTGGCGCACACTCCGAAAGCACCAGCTGCGCATGCCGGAACCACCTCTCAGACGTGCCGGAAGCACGTGCCGGACACGCCGGAATCACATACCGGACAGACCGGAACCACCTGCCGAGCACGCCGGAGCCACCTGTTCGACTCGCTGGAACCACCTGCCGGACAGGCCAATATCAACTGCTGGCTATGCCAGAACCACATGGGGGACGGTCCGGAATCACCTGCCAGCCATGGCGGAACCACCTCTCAGACGTACCAGAACCACCTGCCGGAGAAGCTGGAAACACGTCCTGGACAGTCTGGAACCACGTGCCGGCCAAGCCTGAACCACCTGCCAAGCACAACGGAACAACCTGCCAGACACGCCAAAATCACCTGCGTGTTATGCCAGAACCACTTGGAGGACTCTCTGGGATGACCTGCCGGGCATGCCGGAACCACCTCTCAGACGTGCCAGAACCATGTGGCGGACAGTCCGGAATCACCTGTTGGGCATGCGCAACCACCTCTGAGACGTACCAGAACCACATGCCGTGCAGGTTGGAACCACCTACCGGACAGACCGGAATCACCTTTCGGGCATGCCGGAACCACCTGTCAGATGTGCCAGAAACACGTGCCGGAGACGCCAGAAGCACCTGCCAAGCACGTTGGAACCACCTGCTCAACTCGCCTGAACCACCTGCCGGACATGCCAAAATCACCTGCCGACTATGCCAGAACCACTTGGCGAACACTCCGGAATCACTTGCCGGGCATGCAGGAACCACCTCTCAGACATGCCGGAACCCCGTGCCTATGACCCCGGAAGCACCAGCCGAGCACGCCGGAACCACCTGCTCGACTCGCCAGAACCACCTGCCGATCACGCAAAAATCACCTGCCGGCTACGCCACAACCAGTTGGTGAACACTTTGGAATCACCTGCCAGGCTTGCTGGAACCACCTGCCAGTCATGCCAAAATCACCTGCCAACTACGCCAGAACCGCTTGGCGGACACTGCGGAAACACCTGTCGGGCCGGCTGGAACCACATCTCAGACGTGCCAGAAACGTGTTCATGAGATGCTGGAACCACACCCCGAACAGACGGATACCACCTGCCAGAACCGCCTGAACCACCTGCTGAGCACGCCGGAACCACCTGCTCGACTCACCGGTACCACCTCCCTGACACGCCAAAATCACCTGCTGGGTATGCCAGAACCACTTGGCGGACACTCCGGAATCATCTGCCGGACATGCCGGAACCACCTCTCAGACACACCAGAACCAAGTGCCGGAGACGCCGGAAGCACCTGCCGAGCACGCCGGAGCCACCTGCTCGACTCGCCAGAAACACCTGCCGGACACGCCAAAATCACCTGCCGGGTATGCCAGAACCACCTGGCGGACACTACGGAATCACCTGCCGCGCATGCCGGAACCACCTCTCAGACGTGCCGGAAGCACTTGCCGCACACGCCGGAAACACCTACCAGACAGACCGGAACCACCTGCCAAGAACGCCGGAGCCACCTGTTCGACTCGCTGGAACCACCTGCCGGACAGGCCAATATCAACTGCTGGCTATGCCAGAACCACCTGGGGGACGGTCCGGGATCACCTGCCAGCCATGGCGGAACCACCTCTCAGACGTACCAGAACCACCTGCCGGAGAAGCTGGAAACACGTCCTGGACAGACTGGAACCACGTGACGGCCATGCCTGAACCACCTGCCGAGCACGGCGGAACCACCTGCCGGACACGCCAAAATCACCTGCGGGCTACGCCAGAACCACTTGGACGACTCTCCGAAATGACCTGCCGGGCATGTTGGAACCACCTCTCAGACGTGCCAGAAGCACGTGGCGGACAGTCCGTCATCACCTGTTGGGCATATGCAACCACCTCTGACACGTACCAGAACCACGTGCCGTGCACGCCGGAACCACCTACCGGACAGACCGGAATCAACTTTTGGGCATGCCGGAACCACCAGTCTGATGTGCCAGAAACACGTGCCGGAGAAGCCGGAAGCACCTGCCGAGCACGTCGCAACCACGTGCTCAACTCGCCTGAACCACCTGCCGGACACGCCACAATCACCTGCCCGCTACACCAGCACCACTTCGGGGACAATCCGGAATCACGTGAGGGGCATGCCGGCACAGCCTCTCAGACTGAACCTCGTGCCGGACACCACAGAACCACCTGCCGGACAGACCGGAACCACCTGCCGGACACGCCGGAACCACCGGCTCGACCCGCCGGAACGACCGCTGGACATGCAAAATCACCTGCCGGCTACGCCGGAAACACTTGGCGAACACTCCGGAATCACCTGCCGGGCATGCCGGAACCACCTCTCAGATATGCCAGAACCACGTGCCAATGACCCCGGAAGCACCTGCCGAGCACGCCGGAACCACCTGCTCGACTCGCCAGAACCACCTGCCGGACACGCCAAAATCACCTGCCGGCTACGCCACAACCAGTTGGGGAACACTTCGGAATCACCTGCCGGGCTTGCTGGAACCAGCTGCCAGTCATGCCAAAATCACCTGCCAACTACGCCAGTACCACTTGGCGGACACTGTGGAAACACCTGTCGGGCCGGCCGGAACCACATCTCAGACGTGCCAGAACCATGTGCATGAGATGCTGGAACCACACCCCGAACAGACGGAAAACACCTGCCAGACCCGTCTGAACAACCTGTCGAGCACGCCGGAGCCACCTGCTCGACTCGCCGGAACCACCTACCTGACATGCCCAAATCACCAGCCGGGTATGCCAGAACCACTTGGCGGACACTCCGGAATCATCTGCCAGACATGCCGGAACCAGCTCTCAGACACACCAGAACCACGTGCCGGAGACGCCGGAAGCACCTGCCGAGCACGCCGGAGCCACCTGCTCGACTCGCCAGAAACACCTGCCGGACACGCCAAAATCACCTGTCGGGTACGCAAGAACCACCTGGCGGACACTACGGAATCACCTGCCGCGCATGCCGGAACCACCTCTCAGACGTGCCGGAAGCACGTGCCGCACACGCCGGAAACACCTACCGGACAGACCGGAACCACCTGCCAAGAACGCCGGAGCCACCTGTTCGACTCGCTGGAACCACCTGCCGGACAGGCCAATATCAACTGCTGGCTATGCCAGAACCACCTGGGGGACGGTCCGGGATCACCTGCCAGCCATGGCGGAACCACCTCTCAGACGTACCAGAACCACCTGCCGGAGAAGCTGGAAACACGTCCTGGACAGTCTGGAACCACCTACCGGCCAAGCCTGAACCACCTGCCAAGCACAACGGAACAACCTGCCAGACACGCCAAAATCACCTGCGAGTTATGCCAGAACCACTTGGAGGACTCTCTGGGATGACCTGCCGGGCATGCCGGAACCACCTCTCAGATGTGCCAGAACCATGTGGCGGACAGTCCGGAATCACCTGTTGGGCATGCGCAACCACCTCTGAGACGTACCAGAACCACATGCCGTGCAGGCTGGAACCACCTACCGGACAGACCGGAATCACCTTTCGGGCATGCCGGAACCAACTGTCAGATGTGCCAGAAACACGTGCCGGAGACGCTGGAAGCACCTGCCAAGCACGTTGGAACCACCTGCTCAACTCGCCTGAACCACCTGCCGGACATGCCAAAATCACCTGCCGACTATGCCAGAACCACTTGTCGAACACTCCGGAATCACTTGCCGGGCATGCAGGAACCACCTCTCAGACATGCCAGAACCCCGTGCCAATGACCCCGGAAGCACCAGCCGAGCACGCCGGAACCACCTGCTCGACTCGCCAGAACCACCTGCCGATCACGCAAAAATCACCTGCCGGCTACGCCACAACCTGTTGGTGAACACTTTGGAATCACCTGCCAGGCTTGCTGGAACCACCTGCCAGTCATGCCAAAATCACCTGCCAACTACGCCAGAACCGCTTGGCGGACACTGCGGAAACACCTGTCGGGCCGGCTGGAAACACATCTCAGACGTGCCAGAAACGTGTTCATGAGATGCTGGAACCACACCCCGAACAGACGGATACCACCTGCCAGAACCGCCTGAACCACCTGCTGAGCACGCCGGAACCACCTGCTCGACTCACCGGTACCACCTCCCTGACACGCCAAAATCACCTGCTGGATATGCCAGAACCACTTGGCGGACACTCCGGAATCATCTGCCGGACATGCCGGAACCAGCTCTCAGACACACCAGAACCACGTGCCGGAGACGCCGGAAGCACCTGCCGAGCATGCCGGAGCCATCTGCTCGACTCGCCAGAAACACCTGCCGGATACGCCAAAATCACCTGCCGGGTACGCCAGAACCACCTGGCGGACACTCCGAAATCACCTGCAGCGCATGCCGGAACCACCTCTCAGACGTGCTGGAAGCACGTGCCGGACACGCCGGAATCACCTACCGGACAGACCGGAACCACCTGCCGAGCACGCCGGAGCCACCTGTTCGACTCGCTGGAACCACCTGCCGGACAGGCCAATATCAACTGCTGGCTATGCCAGAACCACCTGGGGGACGGTCCGGAATCACCTGCCAGCCATGGCGGAACCACCTCTCAGACGTACCAGAACCACCTGCCGGAGAAGCTGGAAACACGTCCTGGACAGTCTGGAACCACCTGCCGGCCAAGCCTGAACCACCTGCCAAGCACAACGGAACAACCTGCCAGACACGCCAAAATCACCTGCGTGTTATGCCAGAACCACTTGGAGGACTCTCTGGGATGACCTGCCGGGCATGCCGGAACCACCTCTCAGACGTGCCAGAACCATGTGGCGGACAGTCCGGAATCACCTGTTGGGCATGCGCAACCACCTCTGAGACGTACCAGAACCACATGCAGTGCAGGCTGGAACCACCTACCGGACAGACCGGAATCACCTTTCGGGCATGCCGGAACCACCTGTCAGATGTGCCAGAAACACGTGCCGGAGACGCCGGAAGCACCTGCCAAGCACGTTGGAACCACCTGCTCAACTCGCCTGAACCACCTGCCGGACATGCCAAAATCACCTGCCGACTATGCCAGAACCACTTGGCGAACACTCCGGAATCACTTGCCGGGCATGCAGGAACCACCTCTCAGACATGCCAGAACCCCGTGCCAATGACCCCGGAAGCACCAGCCGAGCACGCCGGAACCACCTGCTCGACTCGCCAGAACCACCTGCCGATTACGCAAAAATCACCTGGCGGATACGCCACAACCTGTTGGTGAACACTTTGGAATCACCTGCCAGGCTTGCTGGAACCACCTGCCAGTCATGCCAAAATCACCTGCCAACTACGCCAGAACCGCTTCGCGGACACTGCAGAAACACCTGTCGGGCCGGCTGGAACCACATCTCAGACGTGCCAGAAACGTGTTCATGAGATGCTGGAACCACACCCCAAACAGACGGATACCACCTGATAGAACTGCCTGAACCACCTGCTGAGCACGCCGGAACCACCTGCTCGACTCACCGGTACCACCTCCCTGACACACCAAAATCACCTGCTGGGTATGCCAGAACCACTTGGCGGACAGTCCGGAATCATCTGCCGGACATGCCGGAACCAGCTCTCAGACACACCAGAACCACGTGCCGGAGACGCCGGAAGCACCTGCCGAGCATGCCGGAGCCACCTGCTCGACTCGCCAGAAACACCTGCCGGACACGCCAAAATCACCTGCCGGGTACGCCAGAACCACCTGGCGGACACTACGGAATCACCTGCCGGGCATGCCGGAACCACCTCTGAGACATGCCGGAAGCACGTGCCGGACACGCCGGAAACACCTACCGGACAGACCGGAACCACCTGCCAAGAACGCCGGAGCCACCTGTTCGAATCCCTGGAACCACCTGCCGGACAGGCCAATATCAACTGCTGGCTATGCCAGAACCACCTGGGGGACAGTCCGGGATCACCTGCCAGCCATGGCGGAACCACCTCTCAGACGTACCAGAACCACCTGCCGGAGAAGCTGGAAACACGTCCTGGACAGACTGGAACCACGTGACGGCCATGCCTGAACCACCTGCCGAGCACGGCGGAACCACCTGCCGGACACGCCAAAATCACCTGCGGGCTACGCCAGAACCACTTGGATGACTCTCCGAAATGACCTGCCGGGCATGTTGGAACCACCTCTCAGACGTGCCAGAAGCACGTGGCGGACAGTCCGTCATCACCTGTTGGGCATATGCAACCACCTCTGACACGTACCAGAACCACGTGCCGTGCACGCCGGAACCACCTACCGGACAGACCGGAATCAACTTTTGGGCATGCCGGAACCACCAGTCAGATGTGCCAGAAACACGTGCCGGAGACGCCGGAAGCACCTGCCGAGCACGTCGCAACCACCTGCTCAACTCGCCTGAACCACCTGCCGGACACGCCACAATCACCTGCCCGCTACACCAGCACCACTTCGGGGACAAGCCGGAATCACGTGAGGGGCATGCCGGCACAGCCTCTCAGACTGAACCTCGTGCCGGACACCACAGAACCACCTGCCGGACAGACCGGAACCACCTGCCGGACTCGCCGGAACCACCGGCTCGACCCGCCGGAACGACCGCTGGACATGCAAAATCACCTGCCGGCTACGCCGGAAACACTTGGCGAACACTCCGGAATCACCTGCCGGGCATGCCGGAACCACCTCTCAGATATGCCAGAACCACGTGCCAATGACCCCGGAAGCACCTGCCGAGCACGCCGGAACCACCTGCTCGACTCGCCAGAAACACCTGCCGGACACGCAAAAATCTCTTGCCGGCTACGCCACAACCAGTTGGGGAACACTTCGGAATCACCTGCCGGGCTTGCTGGAACCACCTGCCGGTCATGCCAAAATCACCTGCCAACTACGCCAGTACCACTTGGCGGACACTGTGGAAACACCTGTCGGGCCGGCCGGAACCACATCTCAGACGTGCCAGAACCATGTGCATGAGATGCTGGAACCACACCCCGAACAGACGGAAAACACCTGCCAGACCCGTCTGAACAACCTGTCGAGCACGCCGGAGCCACCTGCTCGACTCGCCGGAACCACCTACCTGACATGCCCAAATCACCAGCCGGGTATGCCAGAACCACTTGGCGGACACTCCGGAATCATCTGCCGGACATGCCGGAACCAGCTCTCAGACACACCAGAACCACGTGCCGGAGACGCCGGAAGCACCTGCCGAGCATGCCGGAGCCACCTGCTCTACTCGCCAGAAACACCTGCCGGACACGCCAAAATCACCTGCCGGGTACGCCAGAACCACCTGGCGGACACTACGGAATCACCTGCCGCGCATGCCGGAACCACCTCTCAGACGTGCCGGAAGCACTTGCCGCACACGCCGGAAACACCTACCAGACAGACCGGAACCACCTGCCAAGAACGCCGGAGCCACCTGTTCGACTCGCTGGAACCACCTGCCGGACAGGCCAATATCAACTGCTGGCTATGCCAGAACCACCTGGGGGACGGTCCGGGATCACCTGCCAGCCATGGCGGAACCACCTCTCAGACGTACCAGAACCACCTGCCGGAGAAGCTGGAAACACGTCCTGGACAGACTGGAACCACGTGACGGCCATGCCTGAACCACCTGCCGAGCACGGCGGAACCACCTGCCGGACACGCCAAAATCACCTGCGGGCTACGCCAGAACCACTTGGACGACTCTCCGAAATGACCTGCCGGGCATGTTGGAACCACCTCTCAGACGTGCCAGAAGCACGTGGCGGACAGTCCGTCATCACCTGTTGGGCATATGCAACCACCTCTGACACGTACCAGAACCACGTGCCGTGCACGCCGGAACCACCTACCGGACAGACCGGAATCAACTTTTGGGCATGCCGGAACCACCAGTCTGATGTGCCAGAAACACGTGCCGGAGAAGCCGGAAGCACCTGCCGAGCACGTCGCAACCACGTGCTCAACTCGCCTGAACCACCTGCCGGACACGCCACAATCACCTGCCCGCTACACCAGCACCACTTCGGGGACAATCCGGAATCACGTGAGGGGCATGCCGGCACAGCCTCTCAGACTGAACCTCGTGCCGGACACCACAGAACCACCTGCCGGACAGACCGGAACCACCTGCCGGACACGCCGGAACCACCGGCTCGACCCGCCGGAACGACCGCTGGACATGCAAAATCACCTGCCGGCTACGCCGGAAACACTTGGCGAACACTCCGGAATCACCTGCCGGGCATGCCGGAACCACCTCTCAGATATGCCAGAACCACGTGCCAATGACCCCGGAAGCACCTGCCGAGCACGCCGGAACCACCTGCTCGACTCGCCAGAACCACCTGCCGGACACGCCAAAATCACCTGCCGGCTACGCCACAACCAGTTGGGGAACACTTCGGAATCACCTGCCGGGCTTGCTGGAACCAGCTGCCAGTCATGCCAAAATCACCTGCCAACTACGCCAGTACCACTTGGCGGACACTGTGGAAACACCTGTCGGGCCGGCCGGAACCACATCTCAGACGTGCCAGAACCATGTGCATGAGATGCTGGAACCACACCCCGAACAGACGGAAAACACCTGCCAGACCCGTCTGAACAACCTGTCGAGCACGCCGGAGCCACCTGCTCGACTCGCCGGAACCACCTACCTGACATGCCCAAATCACCAGCCGGGTATGCCAGAACCACTTGGCGGACACTCCGGAATCATCTGCCAGACATGCCGGAACCAGCTCTCAGACACACCAGAACCACGTGCCGGAGACGCCGGAAGCACCTGCCGAGCACGCCGGAGCCACCTGCTCGACTCGCCAGAAACACCTGCCGGACACGCCAAAATCACCTGTCGGGTACGCAAGAACCACCTGGCGGACACTACGGAATCACCTGCCGCGCATGCCGGAACCACCTCTCAGACGTGCCGGAAGCACGTGCCGCACACGCCGGAAACACCTACCGGACAGACCGGAACCACCTGCCAAGAACGCCGGAGCCACCTGTTCGACTCGCTGGAACCACCTGCCGGACAGGCCAATATCAACTGCTGGCTATGCCAGAACCACCTGGGGGACGGTCCGGGATCACCTGCCAGCCATGGCGGAACCACCTCTCAGACGTACCAGAACCACCTGCCGGAGAAGCTGGAAACACGTCCTGGACAGTCTGGAACCACCTACCGGCCAAGCCTGAACCACCTGCCAAGCACAACGGAACAACCTGCCAGACACGCCAAAATCACCTGCGAGTTATGCCAGAACCACTTGGAGGACTCTCTGGGATGACCTGCCGGGCATGCCGGAACCACCTCTCAGATGTGCCAGAACCATGTGGCGGACAGTCCGGAATCACCTGTTGGGCATGCGCAACCACCTCTGAGACGTACCAGAACCACATGCCGTGCAGGCTGGAACCACCTACCGGACAGACCGGAATCACCTTTCGGGCATGCCGGAACCAACTGTCAGATGTGCCAGAAACACGTGCCGGAGACGCTGGAAGCACCTGCCAAGCACGTTGGAACCACCTGCTCAACTCGCCTGAACCACCTGCCGGACATGCCAAAATCACCTGCCGACTATGCCAGAACCACTTGTCGAACACTCCGGAATCACTTGCCGGGCATGCAGGAACCACCTCTCAGACATGCCAGAACCCCGTGCCAATGACCCCGGAAGCACCAGCCGAGCACGCCGGAACCACCTGCTCGACTCGCCAGAACCACCTGCCGATCACGCAAAAATCACCTGCCGGCTACGCCACAACCTGTTGGTGAACACTTTGGAATCACCTGCCAGGCTTGCTGGAACCACCTGCCAGTCATGCCAAAATCACCTGCCAACTACGCCAGAACCGCTTGGCGGACACTGCGGAAACACCTGTCGGGCCGGCTGGAAACACATCTCAGACGTGCCAGAAACGTGTTCATGAGATGCTGGAACCACACCCCGAACAGACGGATACCACCTGCCAGAACCGCCTGAACCACCTGCTGAGCACGCCGGAACCACCTGCTCGACTCACCGGTACCACCTCCCTGACACGCCAAAATCACCTGCTGGATATGCCAGAACCACTTGGCGGACACTCCGGAATCATCTGCCGGACATGCCGGAACCAGCTCTCAGACACACCAGAACCACGTGCCGGAGACGCCGGAAGCACCTGCCGAGCATGCCGGAGCCATCTGCTCGACTCGCCAGAAACACCTGCCGGATACGCCAAAATCACCTGCCGGGTACGCCAGAACCACCTGGCGGACACTCCGAAATCACCTGTAGCGCATGCCGGAACCACCTCTCAGACGTGCTGGAAGCACGTGCCGGACACGCCGGAATCACCTACCGGACAGACCGGAACCACCTGCCGAGCACGCCGGAGCCACCTGTTCGACTCGCTGGAACCACCTGCCGGACAGGCCAATATCAACTGCTGGCTATGCCAGAACCACCTGGGGGACGGTCCGGAATCACCTGCCAGCCATGGCGGAACCACCTCTCAGACGTACCAGAACCACCTGCCGGAGAAGCTGGAAACACGTCCTGGACAGTCTGGAACCACCTGCCGGCCAAGCCTGAACCACCTGCCAAGCACAACGGAACAACCTGCCAGACACGCCAAAATCACCTGCGTGTTATGCCAGAACCACTTGGAGGACTCTCTGGGATGACCTGCCGGGCATGCCGGAACCACCTCTCAGACGTGCCAGAACCATGTGGCGGACAGTCCGGAATCACCTGTTGGGCATGCGCAACCACCTCTGAGACGTACCAGAACCACATGCAGTGCAGGCTGGAACCACCTACCGGACAGACCGGAATCACCTTTCGGGCATGCCGGAACCACCTGTCAGATGTGCCAGAAACACGTGCCGGAGACGCCGGAAGCACCTGCCAAGCACGTTGGAACCACCTGCTCAACTCGCCTGAACCACCTGCCGGACATGCCAAAATCACCTGCCGACTATGCCAGAACCACTTGGCGAACACTCCGGAATCACTTGCCGGGCATGCAGGAACCACCTCTCAGACATGCCAGAACCCCGTGCCAATGACCCCGGAAGCACCAGCCGAGCACGCCGGAACCACCTGCTCGACTCGCCAGAACCACCTGCCGATTACGCAAAAATCACCTGGCGGATACGCCACAACCTGTTGGTGAACACTTTGGAATCACCTGCCAGGCTTGCTGGAACCACCTGCCAGTCATGCCAAAATCACCTGCCAACTACGCCAGAACCGCTTCGCGGACACTGCAGAAACACCTGTCGGGCCGGCTGGAACCACATCTCAGACGTGCCAGAAACGTGTTCATGAGATGCTGGAACCACACCCCAAACAGACGGATACCACCTGATAGAACTGCCTGAACCACCTGCTGAGCACGCCGGAACCACCTGCTCGACTCACCGGTACCACCTCCCTGACACACCAAAATCACCTGCTGGGTATGCCAGAACCACTTGGCGGACAGTCCGGAATCATCTGCCGGACATGCCGGAACCAGCTCTCAGACACACCAGAACCACGTGCCGGAGACGCCGGAAGCACCTGCCGAGCATGCCGGAGCCACCTGCTCGACTCGCCAGAAACACCTGCCGGACACGCCAAAATCACCTGCCGGGTACGCCAGAACCACCTGGCGGACACTACGGAATCACCTGCCGGGCATGCCGGAACCACCTCTGAGACATGCCGGAAGCACGTGCCGGACACGCCGGAAACACCTACCGGACAGACCGGAACCACCTGCCAAGAACGCCGGAGCCACCTGTTCGAATCCCTGGAACCACCTGCCGGACAGGCCAATATCAACTGCTGGCTATGCCAGAACCACCTGGGGGACAGTCCGGGATCACCTGCCAGCCATGGCGGAACCACCTCTCAGACGTACCAGAACCACCTGCCGGAGAAGCTGGAAACACGTCCTGGACAGACTGGAACCACGTGACGGCCATGCCTGAACCACCTGCCGAGCACGGCGGAACCACCTGCCGGACACGCCAAAATCACCTGCGGGCTACGCCAGAACCACTTGGATGACTCTCCGAAATGACCTGCCGGGCATGTTGGAACCACCTCTCAGACGTGCCAGAAGCACGTGGCGGACAGTCCGTCATCACCTGTTGGGCATATGCAACCACCTCTGACACGTACCAGAACCACGTGCCGTGCACGCCGGAACCACCTACCGGACAGACCGGAATCAACTTTTGGGCATGCCGGAACCACCAGTCAGATGTGCCAGAAACACGTGCCGGAGACGCCGGAAGCACCTGCCGAGCACGTCGCAACCACCTGCTCAACTCGCCTGAACCACCTGCCGGACACGCCACAATCACCTGCCCGCTACACCAGCACCACTTCGGGGACAAGCCGGAATCACGTGAGGGGCATGCCGGCACAGCCTCTCAGACTGAACCTCGTGCCGGACACCACAGAACCACCTGCCGGACAGACCGGAACCACCTGCCGGACTCGCCGGAACCACCGGCTCGACCCGCCGGAACGACCGCTGGACATGCAAAATCACCTGCCGGCTACGCCGGAAACACTTGGCGAACACTCCGGAATCACCTGCCGGGCATGCCGGAACCACCTCTCAGATATGCCAGAACCACGTGCCAATGACCCCGGAAGCACCTGCCGAGCACGCCGGAACCACCTGCTCGACTCGCCAGAAACACCTGCCGGACACGCAAAAATCTCTTGCCGGCTGCGCCACAACCAGTTGGGGAACACTTCGGAATCACCTGCCGGGCTTGCTGGAACCACCTGCCGGTCATGCCAAAATCACCTGCCAACTACGCCAGTACCACTTGGCGGACACTGTGGAAACACCTGTCGGGCCGGCCGGAACCACATCTCAGACGTGCCAGAACCATGTGCATGAGATGCTGGAACCACACCCCGAACAGACGGAAAACACCTGCCAGACCCGTCTGAACAACCTGTCGAGCACGCCGGAGCCACCTGCTCGACTCGCCGGAACCACCTACCTGACATGCCCAAATCACCAGCCGGGTATGCCAGAACCACTTGGCGGACACTCCGGAATCATCTGCCGGACATGCCGGAACCAGCTCTCAGACACACCAGAACCACGTGCCGGAGACGCCGGAAGCACCTGCCGAGCATGCCGGAGCCACCTG
Source organism: Equus przewalskii (assembly GCF_037783145.1). Taxonomy (NCBI): domain Eukaryota; kingdom Metazoa; phylum Chordata; class Mammalia; order Perissodactyla; family Equidae; genus Equus; species Equus przewalskii. Next base: position 58,636 of record NW_027227603.1, on the reverse strand, counting down.
CTCTACTCGCCAGAAACACCTGCCGGACACGCCAAAATCACCTGCCGGGTACGCCAGAACCACCTGGCGGACACCCCGAAACCACCTGTCGCGCATGCCGGAACCAACTCTCAGACGTGCCGGAAGCACGTGCCGGACACACCTGAATCACCTACCGGACAGACCGGAACCACCTGCCGAGCACGCCGGAGCCACCTGTTCGACTCGCTGGAACCACCTGCCGGACATGCCAATATCAACTGCTGGCTATGCCAGAACCACCTGGGGGACGGTCCGGAATCACCTGCCAGCCATGGCGGAACCACCTCTCAGACGTACCAGAACCACCTGCCGGAGAAGCTGGAAACACGTCCTGGACAGTCTGGAACCACCTGCCGGCCAAGCCTGAACCACCTGCCAAGCACAACGGAACAACCTGCCAGACACGCCAAAATCACCTGCGAGTTATGCCAGAACCACTTGGAGGACTCTCTGGGATGACCTGCCGGGCATGCCGGAACCACCTTTCAGACGTGCCAGAACCATGTGGCGGACAGTCCGGAATCACCTGTTGGGCATGCGCAACCACCTCTGAGACGTACCAGAACCACATGCCGTGCAGGCTGGAACCACCTACCGGACAGACCGGAATCACTTTTCGGGCATGCCGGAACCACCTGTCAGATGTGCAAGAAACACGTGCCGGAGACGCCGGAAGCACCTGCCAAGCACGTTGGAACCACCTGCTCAACTCGCCAGAACCACCTGCCGGACATGCCAAAATCACCTGCTGACTATGCCAGAACCACTTGGCGAACACTCCGGAATCACTTGCCGGGCATGCAGGAACCACCTCTCAGACATGCCAGAACCCCGTGCCAATGACCCCGGAAGCACCAGCCGAGCACGCCGGAACCACCTGCTCGACTCGCCAGAACCACCTGCCGATCACGCAAAAATCACCTGCCGGCTACGCCACAACCTGTTGGTGAACACTTTGGAATCACCTGCCAGGCTTGCTGGAACCACCTGCCAGTCATGCCAAAATCACCTGCCAACTACGCCAGAACCGCTTGGCGGACACTGCGGAAACAACTGTCGGGCCGGCTGGAACCACATCTCAGACGTGCCAGAAACGTGTTCATGAGATGCTGGAACCACACCCCGAACAGACGGATACCACCTGCCAGAACTGCCTGAACCACCTGCTGAGCACGCCGGAACCACCTGCTCGACTCACCGGTACCACCTCCCTGACACGCCAAAATCACCTGCTGGGTATGCCAGAACCACTTGGCGGACACTCCGGAATCATCTGCCGGACATGCCGGAACCAGCTCTCAGACACACCAGAACCACGTGCCGGAGACGCCGGAAGCACCTGCCGAGCATGCCGGAGCCACCTGCTCGACTCGCCAGAAACACCTGCCGGACACGCCAAAATCACCTGCGGGCTACGCCAGAACCACTTGGACGACTCTCCGAAATGACCTGCCGGGCATGTTGGAACCACATCTGAGACGTGCCAGAAGCACGTGGCGGACAGTCCGGAATCACCTGTTGGGCATACGCAACCACCTCTGAGACGTACCAGAACCACGTGCCGTGCACGCCGAAACCACCTAGCGGACAGACCGGAATCAACTTTTGGGCATGCCGGAACCACCAGTCAGATGTGCCAGAAACACGTGCCGGAGACGCCGGAAGCACCTGCCGAGTACGTCGCAACCACCTGCTCAACTCGCCTGAACCACCTGCCAGACACGCCAAAATCACCTGCCGGGTACGCCAGAACCACCTGGCGGACACTACGGAATCACCTGCAGCGCATGCCGGAACCACCTCTCAGACGTGCCGGAAGCACGTGCCAGACACGCCGCAAACACCTACCGGACAGACCGGAACCACCTGCCAAGAACACCGGAGCCACCTGTTCGACTCGCTGGAACCACCTGCCGGACAGGCCAATATCAACTGCTGGCTATGCCAGAACCACCTGGGGGACAGTCCGGGATCACCTGCCAGCCGTGGCGGAACCACCTCTCAGACGTACCAGAACCACCTGCCGGAGAAGCTGGAAACACGTCCTGGACAGACTGCAACCACGTGACGGCCATGCCTGAACCACCTGCCGGACACGCCAAAATCACCTGCGGGCTACGCCAGAACCACTTGGACGACTCTCCGAAATTACCTGCCGGGCATGTTGGAACCACCTCTCAGACGTGCCAGAAGCACGTGGCAGACAGTCCGGAATCACCTGTTGGGCATACGCAACCACCTCTGACACGTACCAGAACCACGTGCCGTGCACGCCGGAACCACCTACCGGACAGACCGGAATCAACTTTTGGGCATGCCGGAACCACCAGTCAGATGTGCCAGAAACACGTGCCGGAGACGCCGGAAGCACCTGCCGAGCACGTCGCAACCACGTGCTCAACTCGCCTGAACCACCTGCCGGACACGCCAAAATCACCTGCCCGCTACACCAGCACCACTACGGGGACAAGCCGGTATCACGTGAGGAGCATGCCGGCACAGCCTCTCAGACTGAACGTCGTGCCGGACACCACAGAACCACCTGCCGGACAGACCGGAACCACCTGCCCGACACGCCGGAACCACCGGCTCGACCCGCCGGAACGACCGCTGGACATGCAGAATCACCTGCCGGCTACACCGGAAACACTTGGCGAACACTCCGGAATCACCTGCCAGGCATGCCGGAACCACCTCTCAGATATGCCAGAACCACGTGCCAATGACCCCGGAAGCACCTGCCGAGCACGCCGGAAACACATGCTCGACTCGCCAGAACCACCTGCCGGACACGCAGAAATCACCTGCCGGGTATGCCACAACCAGTTGGGCAACACTTCGGAATCACCTGCCGGGCTTGCTGGAACCACCTGCCGGTCATGCCAAAATCACCTGCCAACTACGCCAGTACCACTTGGCGGACACTGTGGAAACACCTGTCGGGCCGGCCGGAACCACATCTCAGACGTGCCAGAACCGTGTGCATGAGATGCTGGAACCACACCCCGAACAGACGGAAAACACCTGCCAGACCCGTCTGAACAACCTGCCGAGCACGCCGGAGCCACCTGCTCGACTCGCCGGAACCACCTACCTGACATGCCCAAATCACCAGCCGGGTATGCCAGAACCACTTGGCGGACACTCCGGAATCATCTGCCGGACATGCCGGAACCAGCTCTCAGACACACCATAACCAAGTGCCGGAGACGCCGGAAGCACCTGCCGAGCATGCCGGAGCCACCTGCTCGACTCGCCAGAAACACCTGCCGGACACGCAAAAATCTCTTGCCGGCTACGCCACAACCAGTTGGGGAACACTTCGGAATCACCTGCCGGGCTTGCTGGAACCACCTGCCGGTCATGCCAAAATCACCTGCCAACTACGCCAGTACCACTTGGCGGACACTGTGGAAACACCTGTCGGGCCGGCCGGAACCACATCTCAGACGTGCCAGAACCATGTGCATGAGATGCTGGAACCACACCCCGAACAGACGGAAAACACCTGCCAGACCCGTCTGAACAACCTGCCGAGCACGCCGGAGCCACCTGCTCGACTCGCTGGAACCACCTGACGGACAGGCCAATATAAACTGCTGGCTATGCCAGAACCAAATGGGGACGGTCCGGAATCACCTGGCAGCTATGGCGGAACCACCTCTCAGACGTACCAGAACCACCTGCCGGAGAAGCTGGAAACACGTCCTGGACAGTCTGGAACCACCTGACGGCCAAGCCTGAACCACCTGCCAAGCACAACGGAACAACCTGCCAGACACGCCAAAATCACCTGCGTGTTATGCCAGAACCACTTGGAGGACTCTCTGGGATGACCTGCCGGGCATGCCGGAACCACGTCTCAGACGTGCCAGAACCATGTGGCGGACAGTCCGGAATCACCTGTTGGGCATGCGCAACCACCTCTGAGACGTACCAGAACCACATGCCGTGCAGGCTGGAACCACCTACCGGACAGACCGGAATCACATTTCGGGCATGCCGGAACCACCTGTCAGATGTACCAGAAACACGTGCCGGAGACGCCGGAAGCACCTGCCAAGCACGTTGGAACCACCTGCTCAACTCGCCTGAACCACCTGCCGGACACGCCAAATTCACCTGCCCGCTACACCAGCACCAATTCGGGGACAAGCCGGAATCACGTGAGGGGCATGCCGGCACAGCCTCTCAGACTGAACATAGTGCCGGATACCACAAAACCACCTGCCGGACAGACCGGAACCACCTGCCGGACACGCCGGAACCACCGGCTCGACCCGCCGGAACGACCGCTGCACATGCAAAATCACCTGCCGGCTACGCCGGAAACACTTGGTGAAGACTCCGGAATCACCTGCCGGGCATGCCGGAACCACCTGCCGAGCACGCCGGAGCCACCTGTTCGACTCGCTGGAACCACCTGCCGGACAGGCCAATATCAACTGCTGGCTATGCCAGAACCACCTGGGGGACGGTCCGGAATCACCTGCCAGCCATGGCGGAACCACCTCTCAGACGTGCCGGAAGCACGTGCCGGACACGCCGGAATCACCTACCGGACAGACCGGAACCACCTGCCGAGCACGCCGGAGCCACCTGTTCGACTCGCTGGAACCACCTGCCGGACAGGCCAATATCAACTGCTGGCTATGCCAGAACCACCTGGGGGACGGTCCGGAATCACCTGCCAGCCATGGCGGAACCACCTCTCAGACGTACCAGAACCACCTGCCGGAGAAGCTGGAAACACGTCCTGGACAGTCTGGAACCACCTGCCGGCCAAGCCTGAACCACCTGCCAAGCACAACGGAACAACCTGCCAGACACGCCAAAATCACCTGCGTGTTATGCCAGAACCACTTGGAGGACTCTCTGGGATGACCTGCAGGGCATGCCGGAACCACCTCTCAGACGTGCCAGAACCATGTGGCGGACAGTCCGGAATCACCTGTTGGGCATGCGCAACCACCTCTGAGACGTACCAGAACCACATGCCGTGCAGGCTGGAACCACCTACCGGACAGACCGGAATCACCTTTCGGGCATGCCGGAACCACCTGTCAGATGTGCCAGAAACACGTGCCGGAGACGCCGGAAGCACCTGCCAAGCACGTTGGAACCACCTGCTCAACTCGCCTGAACCACCTGCCGGACATGCCAAAATCACCTGCTGACTATGCCAGAACCACTTGGCGAACACTCCGGAATCACTTGCCGGGCATGCAGGAACCACCTCTCAGACATGCCAGAACCCCGTGCCAATGACCCCGGAAGCCCCAGCCGAGCACGCCGGAACCACCTGCTCGACTCGCCAGAACCACCTGCCGATCACGCAAAAATCACCTGCCGGCTACGCCACAACCAGTTGGTGAACACTTTGGAATCACCTGCAAGGCTTGCTGGAACCACCTGCCAGTCATGCCAAAATCACCTGCCAACTACGCCAGAACCGCTTGGCGGACACTGCGGAAACACCTGTCGGGCCGGCTGGAACCACATCTCAGACGTGCCAGAAACGTGTTCATGAGATGCTGGAACCACACCCCGAACAGACGGATACCACCTGACAGAACCGCCTGAACCACCTGCTGAGCACGCCAGAACCACCTGCTCGACTCACCGGTACCACATCTCTGACACGCCAAAATCACCTGCTGGGTATGCCAGAACCACTTGGCGGACACTCCGGAATCATCTGCCGGACATGCCGGAACCAGCTCTCAGACACACCAGAACCACGTGCCGGAGACCCCGGAAGCACCTGCCGAGCATGCCGGAGCCACCTGCTCGACTCGCCAGAAACACCTGCCGGACACGCCAAAATCACCTGCGGGCTACGCCAGAACCACTTGGACGACTCTCCGAAATGACCTGCCGGGCATGTTGGAACCACATCTGAGACGTGCCAGAAGCACGTGCCGGACACGCCGGAAACACCTACCGGACAGACCGGAACCACCTGCCAAGAACGCCGGAGCCACCTGTTCGACTCGCTGGAACCACCTGCCGGACAGGCCAATATCAACTGCTGGCTATGCCAGAACCACCTGGGGGACAGTCCGGGATCCCCTGCCAGCCATGGCGGAACCACCTCTCAGACGTACCAGAACCACCTGCCGGAGAAGCTGGAAACACGTCCTGGACAGACTGGAACCACGTGACGGCCATGCCTGAACCACCTGCCGAGCACGGCGGAACCACCTGCCGGACACGCCAAAATCACCTGCGGGCTACGCCAGAACCACTTGGACGACTCTCCGAAATGACCTGCCGGGCATGTTGGAACCACCTCTCAGACGTGCCAGAAGCACGTGGCGGACAGTCCGGAATCACCTGTTGGGCATACGCAACCACCTCTGACACGTACCAGAACCACGTGCCGTGCACGCCGGAACCACCTACCGGACAGACCGGAATCAACTTTTGGGCATGCCGGAACCACCAGTCAGATGTGCCAGAAACACGTGCCGGAGACGCCGGAAGCACCTGCCGAGCACGTCGCAACCACCTGCTCAACTCGCCTGAACCACCTGCCGGACACGCCACAATCACCTGCCCGCTACACCAGCACCACTTTGGGGACAAGCCGGAATCACGTGAGGGGCATGCCGGCACAGCCTCTCAGACTGAACCTCGTGCCGGACACCACAGAACCACCTGCCGGACAGACCGGAACCACCTGCCGGACTCGCCGGAACCACCGGCTCGACCCGCCGGAACGACCGCTGGACATGCAAAATCACCTGCCGGCTACGCCGGAAACACTTGGCGAACACTCCGGAATCACCTGCCGGGCATGCCGGAACCACCTCTCAGATATGCCAGAACCACGTGCCAATGACCCCGGAAGCACCTGCCGAGCACGCCGGAACCACCTGCTCGACTCGCCAGAACCACCTGCCGGACACGCAAAAATCACCTGCCGGCTACGCCACAACCAGTTGGGGAACACTTCGGAATCACCTGCCGGGCTTGCTGGAACCACCTGCCGGTCATGCCAAAATCACCTGCCAACTACGCCAGTACCACTTGGCGGACACTGTGGAAACACCTGTCGGGCCGGCCGGAACCACATCTCAGACGTGCCAGAACCATGTGCATGAGATGCTGGAACCACACCCCGAACAGACGGAAAACACCTGCCAGACCCGTCTGAACAACCTGTCGAGCACGCCGGAGCCACCTGCTCGACTCGCCGGAACCACCTACCTGACATGCCCAAATCACCAGCCGGGTATGCCAGGACCACTTGGCGGACACTCCGGAATCATCTGCCGGACATGCCGGAACCAGCTCTCAGACACACCAGAACCACGTGCCGGAGACGCCGGAAGCACCTGCCCAGCATGCCGGAGCCACCTGCTCGACTCGCCACAAACACCTGCCGGACACGCCAAAATCACCTGCCGGGTACGCCAGAACCACCTGGCGGACACCCCGAAACCACCTGTCGCGCATGCCGGAACCAACTCTCAGACGTGCCGGAAGCACGTGCCGGACACACCTGAATCACCTACCGGACAGACCGGAACCACCTGCCGAGCACGCCGGAGCCACCTGTTCGACTCGCTGGAACCACCTGCCGGACATGCCAATATCAACTGCTGGCTATGCCAGAACCACCTGGGGGACGGTCCGGAATCACCTGCCAGCCATGGCGGAACCACCTCTCAGACGTACCAGAACCACCTGCCGGAGAAGCTGGAAACACGTCCTGGACAGTCTGGAACCACCTGCCGGCCAAGCCTGAACCACCTGCCAAGCACAACGGAACAACCTGCCAGACACGCCAAAATCACCTGCGAGTTATGCCAGAACCACTTGGAGGACTCTCTGGGATGACCTGCCGGGCATGCCGGAACCACCTCTCAGACGTGCGGGAACCATGTGGTGGACAGTCCGGAATCACCTGTTGGGAATGCGCAACCACCTCTGAGACGTACCAGAACCACATGCAGTGCAGGCTGGAACCACCTACCGGACAGACCGGAATCACCTTTCGGGCATGCCGGAACCACCTGTCAGATCTGCCAGAAACACGTGCCGGAGGCGCCGGAAGCACCTACCAAGCACGTTGGAACCACCTGCTCAACTCGCCTGAACCACCTGCCGGACATGCCAAAATCACCTGCCGACTATGCCAGAACCACTTGGCGAACACTCCGGAATCACTTGCCGGGCATGCAGGAACCACCTCTCAGACATGCCAGAACCCCGTGCCAATGACCCCGGAAGCACCAGCCGAGCACGCCGGAACCACCTGCTCGACTCGCCAGAACCACCTGCCGATCACGCAAAAATCACCTGCCGGCTACGCCACAACCTGTTGGTGAACACTTTGGAATCACCTGCCAGGCTTGCTGGAACCACCTGCCAGTCATGCCAAAATCACCTGCCAACTACGCCAGAACCGCTTGGCGGACACTGCGGAAACACCTGTCGGGCCGGCTGGAACCACATCTCAGACGTGCCAGAAACGTGTTCATGAGATGCTGGAACCACACCCCGAACAGATGGATACCACCTGCCAGAACCGCCTGAACCACCTGCTGAGCACGCCGGAACCACCTGCTCGACTCACCGGTACCACCTCCCTGACACGCCAAAATCACCTGCTGGGTATGCCAGAACCACTTGGCGGACACTCCGGAATCATCTGCCGGACATGCCGGAACCAGCTCTCAGACACACCAGAACCACGTGCCGGAGACGCCGGAAGCACCTGCCGAGCATGCCGGAGCCACCTGCTCGACTCGCCAGAAACACCTGCCGGACACGCCAAAATCACCTGCGGGCTACGCCAGAACCACTTGGACGACTCTCCGAAATGACCTGCCGGGCATGTTGGAACCACATCTGAGACGTGCCAGAAGCACGTGGCGGACAGTCCGGAATCACCTGTTGGGCATACGCAACCACCTCTGAGACGTACCAGAACCACGTGCCGTGCACGCCGGAACCACCTAGCGGACAGACCGGAATCAACTTTTGGGCATGCCGGAACCACCAGTCAGATGTGCCAGAAACACGTGCCGGAGACGCCGGAAGCAACTGCCAAGCACGTGGGAACCACCTGCTCAACTCGCCTGAACCACCTGACGGACATGCCAAAATCACCTGCCGACTATGCCAGAATCACTTGGCGAACACTCCGGAATCACTTGCCGGGCATGCAGGAACCACCTCTCAGACATGCCAGAACCCCGTGCCAATGACCCCGGAAGCACCAGCCGAGCACGCCGGAACCACCTGCTCGACTCGCCAGAACCACCTGCCGATCACGCAAAAATCACCTGCCGGCTACGCCACAACCTGTTGGTGAACACTTTGGAATCACCTGCCAGGCTTGCTGGAACCACCTGCCAGTCATGCCAAAATCACCTGCCAACTACGCCAGAACCGCTTGGCGGACACTGCGGAAACACCTGTCGGGCCGGCTGGAACCACATCTCAGACGTGCCAGAAACGTGTTCATGAGATGCTGGAACCACACCCCGAACAGATGGATACCACCTGCCAGAACCGCCTGAACCACCTGCTGAGCACGCCGGAACCACCTGCTCGACTCACCGGTACCACCTCCCTGACACGCCAAAATCACCTGCTGGGTATGCCAGAACCACTTGGCGGACACTCCGGAATCATCTGCCGGACATGCCGGAACCAGCTCTCAGACACACCAGAACCACGTGCCGGAGACGCTGGAAGCACCTGCCGAGCATGCCGGAGCCACCTGCTCGACTCGCCAGAAACACCTGCCGGACACACCAAAATCACCTGCGGGCTACGCCAGAACCACTTGGACGACTCTCCGAAATGACCTGCCGGGCATGTTGGAACCACATCTGAGACGTGCCAGAAGCACGTGGCGGACAGTCCGGAATCACCTGTTGGGCATACGCAACCACCTCTGAGACGTACCAGAACCACGTGCCGTGCACGCCGGAACCACCTAGCGGACAGACCGGAATCAACTTTTGGGCATGCCGGAACCACCAGTCAGATGTGCCAGAAACACGTGCCGGAGACGCCGGAAGCACCTGCCGAGCACGTCACAACCACCTGCTCAACTCGCCTGAACCACCTGCCGGACACGCCAAAATCACCTGCGCGCTACACCAGCACCACTTCGGGGACAAGCCGGAATCACGTGAGGGGCATGCCGGCACAGCCTCTCAGACTGAACCTCGTGCCGGACACCACAGAACCACCTGCCGGACAGACCGGAACCACCTGCCGGACACGCCGGAACCACCGGCTCGACCCGCCGGAACGACCGCTGGACATGCCAAATCACCTGCCGGCTACGCCCGAAACACTTGGCGAACACTCCGGAATCACCTGCTGGGCATGCCGGAACCACCTCTCAGATATGCCAGAACCACGTGCCAATGACCCCGGAAGCACCTGCCGAGCACGCCGGAACCACCTGCTCGACTCGCCAGAACCACCTGCCGGACACGCAAAAATCACCTGCCGGCTACGCCACAACCAGTTGGGGAACACTTCGGAATCACCTGCCGGGCTTGCTGGAACCACCTGCCGGTCATGCCAAAATCACCTGCCAACTACGCCAGTACCACTTGGCGGACACTGTGGAAACACCTGTCGGGCCGGCCGGAACCACATCTCAGACGTGCCAGAACCATGTGCATGAGATGCTGGAACCACACCCCGAACAGACGGAAAACACCTGCCAGACCCGTCTGAACAACGTGCCGAGCAAGCCGGAGCAACCTGCCGACTCGCCGGAACCACCTACCTGACATGCCCAAATCACCAGCCGGGTATGCCAGAACCACTTGGCGGACACTCCGGAATCACTTGCCGGGCATGCAGGAACCACCTCTCAGACATGCCAGAACCCCGTGCCAATGACCCCGGAAGCACCAGCCGAGCACGCCGGAACCACCTGCTCGACTCGCCAGAACCACCTGCCGATCACGCAAAAATCACCCGCCGGCTACGCCACAACCAGTTGGTGAACACTTTGGAATCACCTGCAAGGCTTGCTGGAACCACCTGCCGGTCATGCCAAAATCACCTGCCAACTACGCCAGAACCGCTTGGCGGACACTGCGGAAACACCTGTCGGGCCGGCTGGAACCACATCTCAGACGTGCCAGAAACGTGTTCATGAGATGCTGGAACCACACCCCGAACAGACGGATACCACCTGCCAGAACCGCCTGAACCACCTGCTGAGCACGCCGGAACCACCTGCTCGACTCACCGGTACCACCTCCCTGACACGCCAAAATCACCTGCTGGGTATGCCAGAACCACTTGGCGGACACTCCGGAATCATCTGCCGGACATGCCGGAACCAGCTCTCAGACACACCAGAACCACGTGCCGGAGACGCCGGAAGCACCTGCCGAGCATGCCGGAGCCACCTGCTCGACTCGCCAGAAACACCTGCCGGACACGCCAAAATCACCTGCCGGCTACGCAAGAACCACCTGGCGGACACTACGGAATCACCTGCCGCGCATGCCGGAACCACCTCTCAGACGTGCCGGAAGCACGTGCCGGACACGCCGGAAACACCTACCGGACAGACCGGAACCACCTGCCAAGAACGCCGGAGCCACCTGTTCGACTCGCTGGAACCACCTGCCGGACAGGCCAATATCAACTGCTGGCTATGCCAGAACCACCTGGGGGACAGTCCGGGATCACCTGCCAGCCATGGCGGAACCACCTCTCAGACGTACCAGAACCACCTGCCGGAGAAGCTGGAAACACGTCCTGGACAGACTGGAACCACGTGACGGCCATGCCTGAACCACCTGCCGAGCACGGTGGAACCACCTGCCGGACACGCCAAAATCACCTGCGGACTACTCCAGAACCACTTGGACGACTCTCCGAAATGACCTGCCGGGCATGTTGGAACCACCTCTCAGACGTGCCAGAAGCACGTGGCGGACAGTCCGGAATCACCTGTTGGGCATACGCAACCACCTCTGACACGTACCAGAACCACGTGCCGTGCACGCCGGAACAACCTACCGGACAGACCGGAATCAACTTTTGGGCATGCCGGAACCACCAGTCAGATGTGCCAGAAACACGTGCCGGAGACGCCGGAAGCACCTGCCGAGCACGTCGCAACCACCTGCTCAACTCGCCTGAACCACCTGCCGGACACGCCAAAATCACCTGCGCGCTACACCAGCACCACTTCGGGGACAAGCCGGAATCACGTGAGGGGCATGCCGGCACAGCCTCTCAGACTGAACCTCGTGCCGGACACCACAGAACCACCTGCCGGACAGACCGGAACCACCTGCCGGACACGCCGGAACCACCGGCTCGACCCGCCGGAACGACCGCTGGACATGCCAAATCACCTGCCGGCTACGCCGGAAACACTTGGCGAACACTCCGGAATCACCTGCCGGGCATGCCGGAACCACCTCTCAGATATGCCAGAACCACGTGCCAATGACCCCGGAAGCACCTGCCGAGCACGCCGGAACCACCTGCTCGACTCGCCAGAACCACCTGCCAGACACGCAAAAATCACCTGCCGGCTACGCCACAACCAGTTGGGGAGCACTTCGGAATCACCTGCCGGGCTTGCTGGAACCACCTGCCGGTCATGCCAAAATCACCTGCCAACTACGCCAGTACCACTTGGCGGACACTGTGGAAACACCTGTCGGGCCGGCCGGAACCACATCTCAGACGTGCCAGAACCATGTGCATGAGATGCTGGAACCACACCCCGAACAGACGGAAAACACCTGCCAGACCCGTCTGAACAACGTGCCGAGCACGCCGGAGCCACCTGCTCGACTCGCCGGAACCACCTACCTGACATGCCCAAATCAGCAGCCGGGTATGCCAGAACCACTTGGCGGACACTCCGGAATCATCTGCCGGACATGCCGGAACCAGCTCTCAGACACACCAGAACCACGTGCCGGAGACGCCGGAAGCACCTGCCGAGCATGCTGGAGCCACCTGCTCGACTCGCCAGAAACACCTGCTGGACAGGCCAACATCAACTGCTGGCTATGCCAGAACCACCTGGGGGACGGTCCGGAATCAACTGCCAGCCATGGCGGAACCACCTCTCAGACGTACCAGAACCACCTGCCGGAGAAGCTGGAAACACGTCCTGGACAGTCTGGAACCACCTGCCGGCCAAGCCTGAACCACCTGCCAAGCACAACGGAACAACCTGCCAGACATGCCAAAATCACCTGCGTGTTATGCCAGAACCACTTGGAGGACTCTCTGGGATGACCTGCCGGGCATGCCGGAACCACCTCTCAGACGTGCCAGAACCATGTGGCGGACAGTCCGGAATCACCTGTTGGGCATGCGCAACCACCTCTGAGACGTACCAGAACCACATGCAGTGCAGGCTGGAACCACCTACCGGACAGACCGGAATCACCTTTCGGGCATGCCGGAACCACCTGTCAGATGTGCCAGAAACACGTGCCGGAGGCGCCGGAAGCACCTGCCAAGCACGTTGGAACCACCTGCTCAACTCGCCAGAACCACCTGCCGGACATGCCAAAATCACCTGCCGACTATGCCAGAACCACTTGGCGAACACTCCGGAATCACTTGCCGGGCATGCAGGAACCACCTCTCAGACATGCCAGAACCCCGTGCCAATGACCCCGGAAGCACCAGCCGAGCACGCCGGAACCACCTGCTCGACTCGCCAGAACCACCTGCCGATCACGCAAAAATCACCTGCCGGCTACGCCACAACCAGTTGGTGAACACTTTGGAATCACCTGCCAGGCTTGCTGGAACCACCTGCCAGTCATGCCAAAATCACCTGCCAACTACGCCAGAACCGCTTGGCGGACACTGCGGAAACACCTGTCGGGCCGGCTGGAACCACATCTCAGACGTGCCAGAAACGTGTTCATGAGATGCTGGAACCACACCCCGAACAGACGGATACCACCTGCCAGAACCGCCTGAACCACCTGCTGAGCACGCCGGAACCACCTGCTCGACTCACCGGTACCACCTCCCTGACACGCCAAAATCACCTGCTGGGTATGCCAGAACCACTTGGCGGACACTCCGGAATCATCTGCCGGACATGCCGGAACCAGCTCTCAGACACACCAGAACCACGTGCCGGAGACGCCGGAAGCACCTGCCGAGCATGCCGGAGCCACCTGCTCGACTCGCCAGAAACACCTGCCGGACACGCCAAAATCACCTGCCGGCTACGCAAGAACCACCTGGCGGACACTACGGAATCACCTGCCGCGCATGCCGGAACCACCTCTCAGACGAGCCGGAAGCACGTGCCGGACACGCCGGAAACACCTACCGGACAGACCGGAACCACCTGCCAAGAACGCCGGAGCCACCTGTTCGACTCGTTGGAACCACCTGCCGGACAGGCCAATATCAACTGCTGGCTATGCCAGAACCACCTGGGGGACGGTCCGGGATCACCTGCCAGCCATGGCGGAACCACCTCTCAGACGTACCAGAACCACCTGCCGGAGAAGCTGGAAACACGTCCTGGACAGACTGGAACCACGTGACGGCCATGCCTGAACCACCTGCCGAGCACGGCCTAACCACCCGCCGGACACGCCAAAATCACCTGCGGGCTACGCCAGAACCACTTGGACGACTCTCCGAAATGACCTGCCGGGCATGTTGGAACCACCTCTCAGACGTGCCAGAAGCACGTGGCGGACAGTCCGGAATCACCTGTTGGGCATACGCAACCACATCTGAGACGTACCAGAACCACGTGCCGTGCACGCCGGAACCACCTAGCGGACAGACCGGAATCAACTTTTGGGCATGCCGGAACCACCAGTCAGATGTGCCAGAAACACGTGCCGGAGACGCCGGAAGCACCTGCCGAGCACGTCGCAACCACCTGCTCAACTCGCCTGAACCACCTGCCGGACACGCCAAAATCACCTGCGCGCTACACCAGCACCACTTCGGGGACAAGCCGGAATCACGTGAGGGGCATGCCGGCACAGCCTCTCAGACTGAACCTCGTGCCGGACACCACAGAACCACCTGCCGGACAGACCGGAACCACCTGCCGGACACGCCGGAACCACCGGCTCGACCCGCCGGAACGACCGCTGGACATGCCAAATCACCTGCCGGCTACGCCCGAAACACTTGGCGAACACTCCGGAATCACCTGCCGGGCATGCCGGAACCACCTCTCAGATATGCCAGAACCACGTGCCAATGACCCCGGAAGCACCTGCCGAGCACGCCGGAACCACCTGCTCGACTCGCCAGAACCACCTGCCGGACACGCAAAAATCACCTGCCGGCTACGCCACAACCAGTTGGGGAACACTTCGGAATCACCTGCCGGGCTTGCTGGAACCACCTGCCGGTCATGCCAAAATCACCTGCCAACTACGCCAGTACCACTTGGCGGACACTGTGGAAACACCTGTCGGGCCGGCCGGAACCACATCTCAGACGTGCCAGAACCATGTGCATGAGATGCTGGAACCACACCCCGAACAGACGGAAAACACCTGCCAGACCCGTCTGAACAACGTGCCGAGCAAGCCGGAGCCACCTGCTCGACTCGCCGGAACCACCTACCTGACATGCCCAAATCACCAGCCGGGTATGCCAGAACCACTTGGCGGACACTCCGGAATCACTTGCCGGGCATGCAGGAACCACCTCTCAGACATGCCAGAACCCCGTGCCAATGACCCCGGAAGCACCAGCCGAGCACGCCGGAACCACCTGCTCGACTCGCCAGAACCACCTGCCGATCACGCAAAAATCACCTGCCGGGTATGCCAGAACCACTTGGCGGACACTCCGGAATCATCTGCCGGCAATGCCGGAACCAGCTCTCAGACACACCAGAACCACGTGCCGGAGACGCCGGAAGCACCTGCCGAGCATGCCGGAGCCACCTGCTCGACTCGCCAGAAACACCTGCCGGACACGCCAAAATCACCTGCCGGGTATGCCAGAACCACCTGGCGGACACTCCGAAACCACCTGTCGCGCATGCCGGAACCACCTCTCAGACGTGCCGGAAGCACGTGCCGGACACGTCGGAATCACCTACCGGACTGACCAGAACCACCTGCCGAGCACGCCGGAGCCACCTGTTCGACTCGCTGGAACCACCTGCCGGACAGGCCAATATCAACTGCTGGCAATGCCAGAACCACCTGGGGGACGGTCCGGAATCACCTGCCAGCCATGGCGGAACCACCTCTCAGACGTAGCAGAACCACCTGCCGGAGAAGCTGGAAACACGTCCTGGACAGGTTGGAACCACTTGCCGGCCAAGCCTGAACCACCTGCCAAGCACAACGGAACAACCTGCCAGACACGCCAAAATCACCTGCGTGTTATGCCAGAACCACTTGGAGGACTCTCTGGGATGACCTGCAGGGCATGCCGGAAACACCTCTCAGACGTGCCAGAACCATGTGGCGGACAGTCCGGAATCACCTGTTGGGCATGCGCAACCACCTCTGAGACGTACCAGAACCACATGCCGTGCAGGCTGGAACCACCTACCGGACAGACCGGAATCACCTTTCGGGCATGCCGGAACCACCTGTCAGATGTGCCAGAAACACGTGCCGGAGACGCCGGAAGCACCTGCCAAGCACGTTGGAACCACCTGCTCAACTCACCAGAACCACCTGCCGGACATGCCAAAATCACCTGCCGACTATGCCAGAACCACTTGGCGAACACTGCGGAATCACTTGCCGGGCATGCAGGAACCACCTCTCAGACATGCCAGAACCCCGTGCCAATGACCCCGGAAGCACCAGCCGAGCACGCCGGAACCACCTGCTCGACTCGCCAGAACCACCTGCCGATCACGCAAAAATCACCCGCCGGCTACGCCACAACCAGTTGGTGAACACTTTGGAATCACCTGCCAGGCTTGCTGGAACCACCTGCCGGTCATGCCAAAATCACCTGCCAACTACGCCAGAACCGCTTGGCGGACACTGCGGAAACACCTGTCGGGCCGGCTGGAACCACATCTCAGACGTGCCAGAAACGTGTTCATGAGATGCTGGAACCACACCCCGAACAGACGGATACCACCTGCCAGAACCGCCTGAACCACCTGCTGAGCACGCCGGAACCACCTGCTCGACTCACCGGTACCACCTCCCTGACACGCCAAAATCACCTGCTGGGTATGCCAGAACCACTTGGCGGACACTCCGGAATCATCTGCCGGACATGCCGGAACCAGCTCTCAGACACACCAGAACCAAGTGCTGGAGACGCCGGAAGCACCTGCCGAGCATGCCGGAGCCACCTGCTCGACTCGCCAGAAACACCTGCCGGACACGCCAAAATCACCTGCCGGGTACGCAAGAACCACCTGGCGGACACTACGGAATCACCTGCCGCGCATGCCGGAACCACCTCTCAGACGTGCCGGAAGCACGTGCCGGACACGCCGGAAACACCTACCGGACAGACCGGAACCACCTGCCAAGAACGCCGGAGCCACCTGTTCGACTCGCTGGAACCACCTGCCGGACAGGCCAATATCAACTGCTGGCTATGCCAGAACCACCTGGGGGACGGTCCGGGATCACCTGCCAGCCATGGCGGAACCACCTCTCAGACGTACCAGAACCACCTGCCGGAGAAGCTGGAAACACGTCCTGGACAGACTGGAACCACGTGACGGCCATGCCTGAACCACCTGCCGAGCACGGTGGAACCACCTACCGGACACGCCAAAATCACCTGCGGGCTACGCCAGAACCACTTGGACGACTCTCCGAAATGACCTGCCGGGCATGTTGGAACCACCTCTCAGACGTGCCAGAAGCACGTGGCGGACAGTCCGGAATCACCTGTTGGGCATACGCAACCACCTCTGACACGTACCAGAACCACGTGCCGTGCACGCCGGAACCACCTACCGGACAGACCGGAATCAACTTTTGGGCATGCCGGAACCACCAGTCAGATGTGCCAGAAACACGTGCCGGAGACGCCGGAAGCACCTGCCGAGCACGTCGCAACCACCTGCTCAACTCGCCTGAACCACCTGCCGGACACGCCAAAATCACCTGCCCGCTACACCAGCACCACTTCGGGGACAAGCCGGAATCACGTGAGGGGCATGCCGGCACAGCCTCTCAGACTGAACCTCGTGCCGGACACCACAGAAACACCTGCCGGACAGACCGGAACCACCTGCCGGACACGCCAGAACCACCGGCTCGACCCGCCGGAACGACCACTGGACATGCCAAATCACCTGCCGGCTACGCCCGAAACACTTGGCGAACACTCCGGAATCACCTGCCGGGCATGCCGGAACCACCTCTCAGATATGCCAGAACCACGTGCCAATGACCCCGGAAGCACCTGCCGAGCACGCCGGAACCACCTGCTCGACTCACCAGAACCACCTGCCAAGCACAACGGAACAAGCTGCCAGACACGCCAAAATCACCTGCGTGTTATGCCAGAACCACTTGGAGGACTCTCTGGGATGACCTGCCGGGCATGCCGGAACCACCTCTCAGACGTGCCAGAACCATGTGGCGGACAGTCCGGAATCACCTGTTGGGCATGCGCAACCACCTCTGAGACCTACCAGAACCACATGCCGTGCAGGCTGGAACCACCTACCGGACAGACCGGAATCACCTTTCGGGTATGCCGGAACCACCTGTCAGATGTGCCAGAAACACGTGCCGGAGACGCCGGAAGCACCTGCCAAGCACGTTGGAACCACCTGCTCAACTCGCCTGAAGCACCTGCCGGACATACCAAAATCACCTGCCGACTATGCCAGAACCACTTGGCGAACACTCCGGAATCACTTGCCGGGCATGCAGGAACCACCTCTCCGACATGCCAGAACCCCGTGCCAATGACCCCGGAAGCACCAGCCGAGCACGCCGGAACCACCTGCTCGACTCGCCAGAACCACCTGCCGATCACGCAAAAATCACCTGCCGGCTACGCCACAACCAGTTGGTGAACACTTTGGAATCACCTGCCAGGCTTGTTGGAACCACCTAGCGGTCATGCCAAAATCAGCTGCCAACTACGCCAGAACCGCTTGGCGGACACTGCGGAAACACCTGTCGGGCCGGCTGGAACCACATCTCAGACGTGCCAGAAACGTGTTCATGAGATGCTGGAACCACACCCCGAACAGACGGATACCACCTGCCAGAACCGCCTGAACCACCTGCTGAGCACGCCGGAACCACCTGCTGGACTCCCCTGAACCACCTGCCGGACACGCCAAAATCACCTGCGTGCTATGCCAGAACCACTTGGAGGACTCTCCGGGATGACCTGCCGGGCATGCCGGAACCACGTCTCAGACGTGCCAGAACCATGTGGCGGACAGTCCGGGATCACCTGTTGGGCATGCGCAACCACCTCTGAGACGTACCAGAACCACATGCCGTGCAGGCTGGAACCACCTACCGGACAGACCGGAATCACCTTTCGGGCATGCCGGAACCACCAGTCAGATGTGCCAGAAACACGTGCCGGAGACGCCGGAAGCACCTGCCGAGCACGTCGCAACCACCTGCTCAACTCGCCTGAACCACCTGCCGGACACGCCAAAATCACCTGCCCGCTACACCAGCACCACTTCGGGGACAAGCCGGAATCACGTGAGGGGCATGCCGGCACAGCCTCTCAGACTGAACCTCGTGCCGGACACCACAGAACCACCTGCCGGACAGACCGGAACCACCTGCCAAGAACGCCGGAGCCACCTGTTCGACTCGCTGGAACCACCTGCCAGACAGGCCAATATCAACTGCTGGCTATGCCAGAACCACCTGGGGGACAGTCCGGGGTCACCTGCCAGCCACTTCGCGGACAAGCCGGAATCACGTGAGGGGCATGCCGGCACTGCCTCTCAGACTGAACCTCGTGCCGGACACCACAGAACCACCTGCCGGACAGACCGGAACCACCTGCGGCACACGAAGGAAGCACCGGCTCGACCCGCAGGAACGACCGCTGGACATGCAAAATCACCTGCCGGCTACGCCGGAAACACTTGGCGAACACTCCGGAATCACCTGCCGAGCACGCCGGAGCCACCTGTTCGACTCGCTGGAACCACCTGCCGGACAGGCCAATATCAACTGCTGGCTATGCCAGAACCACCTGGGGGACGGTCCGGAATCGCCTGCCAGCCATGGCGGAACCACCTCTCAGACGTACCAGAACCACCTGCCGGAGAAGCTGGAAACACGTCCTGGACAGTCTGGAGCCACCTGCCAAGCACAATGGAACAACCTGCCAGACACGCCAAAATCACCTGCGTGTTATGCCAGAACCACTTGGAGGACTCTCTGGGATGACCTGCCGGGCATGCTGGAACCACCTCTCTGACGTGCCAGAACCATGTGGCGGACAGTCCGGAATCACCTGTTGGGCATGCGCAACCACCTCTGAGACGTACCAGAACCACATGCCGTGCAGGCTGGAACCACCTACCGGACAGACCGGAATCACCTTTCGGGCATGCCGGAACCACCTGTCAGATGTGCCAGAAACACGTGCCGGAGACGCCGGAAGCACCTGCCAAGCACGTTGGAACAACCTGCTCAACTCGCCTGAACCACCTGCCGGACATGCCAAAATCACCTGCCGACTATGCCAGAAACTCTTGGCGAACACTCCGGAATCACTTGCCGGGCATGCAGGAACCACCTCTCAGACATGCCTGAACCCCGTGCCAATGACCCCGGAAGCAACCAGCCGAGCACGCCGGAACCACCTGCTCGACTCGCCAGAACCACCTGCCGATCACGCAAAAATCACCTGCCGGGTATGCCAGAACCAACTGGCGGACACTCCGAAATCACCTGTCGCGCATGCCGGAACCACCTCTCAGACGTGCCGGAAGCACGTGCCGGACACGCCGGAATCACCTACCGGACAGACCGGAACCACCTGCAGAGCACGCCGGAACCACCTGCTCGACTCGCCAGAACCACCTGCCGATCACGCAAAAATCACCTGCCGGCTACTCGACAACCAGTTGGTGAACACTTTGGAATCACCTGCCAGGCTTGCTGGAACCACCTGCCAGTCATGCCAAAATCACCTGCCAACTACGCCAGAACCGCTTGGCGGACACTGCGGAAACAACTGTCGGGCCGGCTGGAACCACATCTCAGACGTGCCAGAAACGTGTTCATGAGATGCTGGAACCATACGCCGAACAGACGGATACCACCTGCCAGAACCGCCTGAATCACCTGCTGAGCACGCCGGAACCACCTGCTCGACTCACCGGTACCACCTCCCTGACACGCCAAAATCACCTGCTGGGTATGCCAGAACCACTTGGCGGACACTCCGGAATCATCTGCCGGACATGCCGGAACCAGCTCTCATACACACCAGAACCACGTGCCGGAGACGCCAGAAGCACCTGCCGAGCATGCCGGAGCCACCTGCTCGACTCGCCAGAAACACCTGCCGGACACGGCAAAATCACCTGCCGGGTACGCCAGAACCACCTGGCGGACACTCCGAAATCACCTGTCGCGCATGCCGGAACCACCTCTCAGACGTGCCGGAAGCACGTGCCGGACACGCCGGAATCACCTACCGGACAGACCGGAACCACCTGCCGAGCACGCCGGAGCCACCTGTTCGACTCGCAGGAACCACCTGCCGGACAGCCCCATATCAACTGCTAGCTCTGCCAGAACCACCTGGGGGATGGTCCGGGATAACCTGCCAGCCATGGCGGAACCACCTCTCAGACGTGCCAGAACCACCTGCCGGAGAAGCTGGAAACACGTCCTGGACAGTCTGGAACCACCTGCCGGCCAAGCCTGAACCACCTGCCAAGCACAACGGAACAAACTGCCAGACACGCCAAAATCACCTGCGTGTTATGCCAGAACCACTTGGAGGACTCTCTGGGGTGACCTGCCGGGCATGCCGGAACCCCCTCTCACACGTGCCAGAACCATGTGGCGGACAGTCCGGAATCACCTGTTGGGCATGCGCAACCACCTCTGAGACGTACCAGAACCACATGCCGTGCAGGCTGGAACCACCTACCGGACAGACCAGAATCACCTTTCGGGCATGCCGGAACCACCTGTCAGATGTGCCAGAAACACGTGCCGGAGACGCCGGAAGCACCTGCCAAGCACGTTGGAACCACCTGCTCAACTCGCCTGAACCACCTGCCGGACATGCCAAAATCACCTGCCGACTATGCCAGAACCCCTTGGCGAACACACCGGAATCACTTGCCGGGCATGCAGGAACCACCTCTGAGACATGCCAGAACCCCGTGCCAATGACCCCGGAAGCACCAGCCGAGCACGCCGGAACCACCTGCTCGACTCGCCAGAACCACCTGCCGATCACGCAAAAATCACCTGCCGGCTACGCCACAACCAGTTGGTGAACACTTTGGAATCACCTGCCAGGCTTGCAGGAACCACCTGCCAGTCATGCCAAAATCACCTGCCAACTACGCCAGAACCGCTTGGCGGACACTGCGGAAACACCTGTCGGGCCGGCTGGAACCACATCTCAGACGTGCCAGAAACGTGTTCATGAGATGCTGGAACCACACCCCGAACAGACGGATACCACCTGCCAGAACCACCAGAACCACCTGCTGAGCACGCCGGAACCACCTGCTCGACTCACCGGTACCACCTCCCTGACACGCCAAAATCACCTGCTGGGTATGCCAGAACCACTTGGCGGACACTCCGGAATCATCTGCCGGACATGCCGGAACCAGCTCTCAGACACATCAGAACCAAGTGCCGGAGACGCCGGAAGCACCTGCCGAGCATGCCGGAGCCACCTGCTCGACTCGCCAGAAACACCTGCCGGACACGCCAAAATCACCTGCCGGGTATGCCAGAACCACCTGGCGGACGCTACGGAATCACCTGCCGCGCATGCCGGAACCACCTCTCAGACGTCCCGGAAGCACGTGCCGGACACGCCGGAAACACCTACCGGACAGACCGGAACCACCTGCCAAGAACGCCGGAGCCACCTGTTCGACTCGCTGGAACCACCTGCCGGACAGGCCAATATCAACTGCTGGCTATGCCAGAACCACCTGGGGGACAGTCCGGGATCACCTGCCAGCCATGGCGGAACCACCTCTCAGACGTACAGAACCACCTGCCGGAGAAGCTGGAAACACGTCCTGGACAGACTGGAACTACGTGACGGCCATGCCTGAACCACCTGCCAAGCACGGCGGAACCACCTGCCGGACACGCCAAAATCACCTGCGGGCTACGCCAGAACCTCTTGGACGACTCTCCGAAATGACCTGCCGGGCTGTTGGAACGGCCTCTCAGACGTGCCAGAAGCACGTGGCAGACAGTCCGGAATCACCTGTTGGGCATACGCACCCACCTCTGACGCGTACCAGAACCACGTGCCGTGCACGCCGGTACCACCTACGGGACAGACCGGAATCAACTTTTGGGCATGCCGGAACCACCAGTCAGATGTGCCAGAAACACGTGCCGGAGACGCCGGAAGCACCTGCCGAGCACGTCGCAACCACCTGCTCAACTCGCCTGAACCACCTGCCGGACACGCCAGAATCACCTGCCCGCTACACCAGCACCACTTCGGGGACAAGCCGGAATCACGTGAGGGGCCTGCCGGCACAGCCTCTCAGACTGAACCTCGTGCCGGACACCACAGAACCACCTGCCGGACAGACCGGGACCACCTGCCGGACACGCCGGTACCACCGGCTCGACCCGCCGGAACTACCGCTGGACATGCAAAATCACCTGCCAGCTATGCCGGAAACACTTGGCGAACACTCCAGAATCACCTGCCGGGCATGCCGGAACCACCTCTCAGACTTGCCGGAAGCACGTGCCGGAAACGCCGGAATCACCTACCGGACAGACCGGAACCACCTGCCGAGCACGCCAGAGCCACCTCTTCGACTCGCTGGAACCACCTGCCGGACAGGCCAATATTAACTGCTGGCTATGCCAGAACCACCTGGGGGACGGTCCGGAATCACCTGCCAGCCATGGCGGAACCACCTCTCAGACGTACCAGAACCACCTGCCGGAGAAGCTGGAAACACGTCCTGGACAGTCTGGAACCACCTGCCGGCCAAGCCTGAACCACCTGCCAAGCACAACGGAACAACCTGCCAGACACGCCAAAATCACCTGCGTGATATGCCAGAACCACTTGGAGGACTCTCTGGGATGACCTGCCGGGCATGCCGGAACCACCTCTCAGACGTGCCAGAACCATGTGGCGGACAGTCCGGAATCACCTGTGGGGCATGCGCAACCACCTCTGAGACGTACCAGAACCACATGCCGTGCAGGCTGGAACCACCTACCGGACAGACCGGAATCACCTGTTGGGCATACGCAACCACCTCTGACACGTACCAGAACCACGTCCGTGCACGCCGGAACCACCTACCGGACAGACCGGAATCAACTTTTGGGCATGCCGGAACCACCAGTCAGATGTGCCAGAAACACGTGCCGGAGACGCCGGAAGCACCTGCCGAGCACGTCGCAACCACATGCTCAACTAGCCTGAACCACCTGCCGGACACGCCAAAATCACCTGCCCGCTACACCAGCACCACTTCGGGGACAAGCCGGAATCACGTGAGGGGCATGCCGGCACAGCCTCTCAGACTGAACCTCGTGCCGGACACCACAGAACCACCTGCCGGACAGACCGGAACCACCTGCCGGACACGCCGGAACCACCGGCTCGACCCGCCGGAACTACCGCTGGACATGCAAAATCACCTGCCAGCTATGCCGGAAACACTTGGCGAACACTCCAGAATCACCTGCCGGGCATGCCGGAATCAACTCTCAGATATGCCAGAACCACGTGCCAATGACCCCGGAAGCACCTGCCGAGCACGCCGCAACCACCTGCTCGACTCGCCAGAAACACCTGCCTGACACGCCAAAATCACCTGCCGGGTACGCCAGAACCACCTGGAGGACACTCTGAAATGACCTGTCGCGGATGCCGGAACCACCTCTCAGACTTGCCGGAAGCACGTGCCGGAAACGCCGGAATCACCTACCGGACAGACCGGAACCACCTGCCGAGCACGCCAGAGCCACCTCTTCGACTCGCTGGAACCACCTGCCGGACAGGCCAATATTAACTGCTGGCTATGCCAGAACCACCTGGGGGACGGTCCGGAATCACCTGCCAGCCATGGCGGAACCACCTCTCAGACGTACCAGAACCACCTGCCGGAGAAGCTGGAAACACGTCCTGGACAGTCTGGAACCACCTGCCGGCCAAGCCTGAACCACCTGCCAAGCACAACGGAACAACCTGCCAGACACGCCAAAATCACCTGCGTGATATGCCAGAACCACTTGGAGGACTCTCTGGGATGACCTGCCGGGCATGCCGGAACCACCTCTCAGACGTGCCAGAACCATGTGGCGGACAGTCCGGAATCACCTGTGGGGCATGCGCAACCACCTCTGAGACGTACCAGAACCACATGCCGTGCAGGCTGGAACCACCTACCGGACAGACCGGAATCACCTGTTGGGCATACGCAACCACCTCTGACACGTACCAGAACCACGTCCGTGCACGCCGGAACCACCTACCGGACAGACCGGAATCAACTTTTGGGCATGCCGGAACCACCAGTCAGATGTGCCAGAAACACGTGCCGGAGACGCCGGAAGCACCTGCCGAGCACGTCGCAACCACCTGCTCAACTCGCCTGAACCACCTGCCGGACACGCCAAAATCACCTGCCCGCTACACCAGCACCACTTCGGGGACAAGCCGGAATCACGTGAGGGGCATGCCGGCACAGCCTCTCAGACTGAACCTCGTGCCGGACACCACAGAACCACCTGCCGGACAGACCGGAACCACCTGCCGGACACGCCGGAACCACCGGCTCGACCCTCCGGAACGACCGCTGGACGTGCAAAATCACCTGCCGGCTACGCCGGAAACACTTGGCGAACACTCCGGAATCACCTGCCGGGCATGCCGGAACCACCTCTCAGATATGCCAGAACCACGTGCCAATGACCCCGGGAGCACCTGCCGAGCACACCGGAACCACCTGCTCGACTCGCCAGAACCACCTGCCGCACACGCCAAAATCACCTGCCGGCTACGCCACAACCAGTTGGGGAACACTTTGGAATCACCTCCCAGGCTTGCTGGAACCACCTGCCAGTCATGCCAAAATCACCTGCCAACTACGCCAGTACCACTTGGCGGACACTGTGGAAACCCCTGTCGGGCCGGCCGGAACCACATCTCAGACGTGCCAGAACCATGTGCATGAGATGCTGGAGCCACACCCCGAACAGACGGAAAACACCTGCCAGACCCGTCTGAACAACCTGCCGAGCACGCCGGAGCCACCTGCTGGACTCGCCGGAAACACCTACCTGACATGCCCAAATCACCAGCCGGGTATGCCAGAACCACTTGGCGGGCACTCCGGAATCATCTGCCGAACATGCCGGAACCAGCTCTCAGAGACACCAGAACCACGTGCCGTAGACGCCGGAAGCACCTGCCGAGCATGCCGGAGCCACCTGCTCGACTCGCCAGAAACACATGCCGGACACGCCAAAATCACCTGCCGGGTACGCCAGAACCACCTGGCGAACACTCCGAAATCACCTGTCGCGCATGCCGGAACCACCTCTCAGACGTGCCGGAAGCACGTGCCGGACACGCCGGAATCACCTACCGGACAGACCGGAACCACCTGCCGAGCACGCCGGAGCCACCTGTTCGACTCGCTGGAACCACCTGCCGGACAGGCCAATATCAACTGCTGGCTAGGCCAGAGCCACCTGGGGTCGGTCCGGAATCACCTGCCAGCCATGGCGGAACCACCTCTCAGACGTACCAGAACCACCTGCCGGAGAAGCTGGAAACACGTCCTGGACAGTCTGGAACCACCTGCCGGCCAAGCCTGAACCACCTGCCAAGCACAACGGAACAACCTGCCAGACACGCCAAAATCACCTGCGTGTTATGCCAGAACCACTTGGAGGACTCTCTGGGATGACCTGCTGGGCATGCCGGAACCACCTCTCAGATGTGTCAGAACCATGTGGCGGACAGTCCGGAATCACCTGTTGGGCATGCGCAACCACCTCTGAGACGTACCAGAACCACATGCCGTGCAGGCTGGAACCACCTACCGGACAGACCGGAATCAGCTTTCGGGCATGCCGGAACCACCTGTCAGATGTGCCAGAAACACTTGCCGGAGACGCCGGAAGCACCTGCCAAGCACGTTAGAACCACCTGCTCAACTCGCCTGAACCACCTGCCGGACATGCCAAAATCACCTGCCGACTATGCCAGAACCACTTGGGGAACACTCCGGAATCACTTGCCGGGCATGCAGGAACCACCTCTCAGACATGCCAGAACCCCGTGCCAATGACCCCGGAAGCACCAGCCGAGCACGCCGGAACCACCTGCTCGACTCGCCAGAACCACCTGCCGATCACGCAAAAATCACCTGCCGGCTACGCCACAACCAGTTGGTGAACACTTTGGAATCACCTGCCAGGCTTGCTGGAACCACCTGCCAGTCATGCCCAAATCACCTGCCAACTACGCCAGAACCGCTTGGCGGAAACTGCGGAAACACCTGTCGGGCCGGCTGGAACCACATCTCAGACGTGCCAGAAACATGTTCATGAGATGCTGGAACCACACCCCGAACAGACGGATACCACCTGCCAGAACCGCCTGAACCACCTGCTGAGCATGCCGGAACCACCTGCTCGACACACCGGTACCACCTCCGTGACAGGCCAAAATCACCTGCTGGGTATGCCAGAACCACTTGGCGGACACTCCGGAATCATCTGCCGGACATGCCGGAACCAGCTCTCAGACACACCACAACCAAGTGCCGGAGACGCCGGAAGCACCTGCCGAGCATGCCGGAGCCACCTGCTCGACTCGCCAGAAACACCTGCCGGACACGCCAAAATCACCTGCCGGGTATGCCAGAACCACCTGGCGGACACTACGGAATCACCTGCCGCGCATGCTGGAACCACCTCTAAGACGTGCCGGAAGCACGTGCCAGACACGCCGGAAACACCTACCGGACAGACCGGAACCACCTGCCAAGAACGCCGGAGCCACCTGTTCGACTCGCTGGAACCACCTGCCGGACAGGCCAATATCAACTGCTGGCTATGCCAGAACCACCTGGGGGACAGTCCGGGGTCACCTGCGAGCCATGGCGGAACCACATCTCAGACATACCAGAACCACCTGCCGGAGAAGCTGGAAACACGTCCTGGACAGACTGGAACAAAGTGACGGCCATGCCTGAACCACCTGCCGAGCACGGCGGAACCACCTGCCGGACACGCCAAAATCACCTGCGGGCTACGCCAGAACCACTTGGACGACTCTCCGAAATGACCTGCCGGGCATGTTGGAACCACCTCTCAGACGTGCCAGAAGCACGTGGCGGACAGTCCGGAATCACCTGTTGTGCATACGCAACCACCTCTGACACGTACCAGAACCACGTCCGTGCACGCCGGAACCACCTACCGGACAGACCGGAATCAACTTTTGGGCATGCCGGAACGACCAGTCAGATGTGCCAGAAACACGTGCCGGAGACGACGGAAGCACCTGCCGAGCACTTCGCAACCACCTGCTCAACTCGCCTGAACCACCTGCCGGACACGCCAAAATCACCTGCCCGCTACACCAGCACCACTTCGGGGACAAGCCGGAATCACGTGAGGGGCATGCCGGCACAGCCTCTCAGACTGAACCTCGTGCCGGACACCACAGAACCACCTGCCGGACAGACCGGAACCACCTGCCGGACACGCCGGAACCACCGGCTCGACCCGCCGGAACGACCGCTGGACGTGCAAAATCACCTGCCGGCTACGCCGGAAACACTTGGCGAACACTCCGGAATCACCTGCCGGGCATGCCGGAACCACCTCTCAGATATGCCAGAACCAAGTGCCAATGACCCCGGAAGCACCTGCCGAGCACGCCGGAACCACCTGCTCGACTCGCCAGAACCACCTGCCGCACACGCAAAAATCACCTGCCGGCTACGCCACAACCAGTTGGTGAACACTTTGGAATCACCTGCCAGGCTTGCTGGAACCACCTGCCAGTCATTGCAAAATCACCTGCCAACTACGCCAGTACCACTTGGCGGACACTGTGGAAACCCCTGTCGGGCCGGCCGGAACCACATCTCAGACGTGCCAGAACCATGTGCATGAGATGCTGGAGCCACACCCCGAACAGACGGAAAACACCTGCCAGACCCGTCTGAACAACCTGCCGAGCACGCCGGAGCCACCTGCTGGACTCGCCGGAACCACCTACCTGACATGCCCAAATCACCAGCCGGGTATGCCAGAACCACTTGGCGGGCACTCCGGAATCATCTGCCGGACATGCCGGAACCAGCTCTCAGAGACACCAGAACCACGTGCCGTAGACGCCGGAAGCACCTGCCGAGCATGCCGGAGCCACCTGCTCGACTCGCCAGAAACACATGCCGGACACGCCAAAATCACCTGCCGGGTACGCCAGAACCACCTGGCGAACACTCCGAAATCACCTGTCGCGCATGCCGGAACCACCTCTCAGACGTGCCGGAAGCACGTGCCGGACACGCCGGAATCACCTACCGGACAGACCGGAACCACCTGCCGAGCACGCCGGAGCCACCTGTTCGACTCGCTGGAACCACCTGCCGGACAGGCCAATATCAACTGCTGGCTAGGCCAGAGCCACCTGGGGTCGGTCCGGAATCACCTGCCAGCCATGGCGGAACCACCTCTCAGACGTACCAGAACCACCTGCCGGAGAAGCTGGAAACACGTCCTGGACAGTCTGGAACCACCTGCCGGCCAAGCCTGAACCACCTGCCAAGCACAACGGAACAACCAGCCAGACACGCCAAAATCACCTGCGGGCTACGCCAGAACCACTTGGACGACTCTCCGAAATGACCTGCCGGGCATGTTGGAACCAACTCTCAGACATGCCAGAAGCACGTGGCAGACAGTCCGGAATCACCTGTTGGGCATACGCAACCACCTCTGACACGTACCAGAACCACGTGCCGTGCACGCCGGAACCACCTACCGGACAGACCGGAATCAACTTTTGGGCATGCCGGAACCACCACTCAGATGTGCCAGAAACACGTGCCGGAGACGCCGGAAGCACCTGCCGAGCACGTCGCAACCACGTGCTCAACACGTCGGAACCACCTGCCGGACACGCCAAAATCACCTGCCCGCTACACCAGCACCACTTCGGGGACAAGCCGGAATCACGTGAGGGGCATGCCGGCACAGCCTCTCAGACTGAACCTCGTGCCGGACACCACAGAACCACCTGCCGGACAGACCGGAACCACCTGCCGGACACGCCGGAACCACCGGCTCGACCCGCCGGAACGACCGCTGGACATGCAAAATCACCAGCCGGCTACTCCGGAAACACTTGGCGAACGCTCCGGAATCACGTGCCGGGCATGCCGGGACCACCTCTCAGATATGCCAGAACCACGTGCCAATGACCCCGGAAGCACCTGCCGAGCACGCCGGAACCACCTGCTCGACTCGCCAGAACCACCTGCCGGACACGCAAAAATCACCTGCCGGCTACGCCACAACCAGTTGGGGAACACTTCGGAATCACCTGCCGGGCTTGCTGGAACCACCTGCCGGTCATGCCAAAATCACCTGCCAACTACGCCAGTACCACATGGCGGACACTGTGGAAACACCTGTCGGGCCGGCCGGAACCACATCTCAGACGTGCCAGAAACATGTGCATGAGATGCTGGAGCCACACCCCGAACAGACGGAAAACACCTTCCAGACCCGTCTGAACAACCTGCCGAGCACGCCGGAGCCACCTGCTCGACTCGCCAGAACCACCTAGTGACATGCCCAAATCACCAGCCGGGTATGCCAGAACCACTTGGCGGACACTCCGGAATCATCTGCCGTACATGACGGAAGCAGCTCTCAGACACACCAGAACCACGTGCCGGAGACGCCGGAAGCACCTGCCGAGCATGCCTGAGCCACCTGCTCGACTCGCCAGAACCACCTGCCGATCACGCAAAAATCACCTGCCGCCTACGCCACAACCAGTTGGTGAACACTTTGGAATCACCTGCCAGGCTTGCTGGAACCACCTGCCCGTCATGCCAAAATCACCTGCCAACTACGCCAGAACCGCTTGGCGGACACTGCGGAAACACCTGTTGGGCCGGCTGGAACCACATCTCAGACGTGCCAGAAACGTGTTCATGAGATGCTGGAACCACACCCCGAACAGACGGATACCACCTGCCAGAACCGCCTGAACCACCTGCTGAGCACGCCGGAACCACCTGCTCGACTCACCGGTACCACCTCCCTGACACGCCAAAATCACCTGCTGGGTATGCCAGAACCACTTGGCGGACACTCCGGAATCACCTGCCGCGCATGCCGGAACCACCTCTCAGACATGCCGGAAGCACGTGCCAGACACGCCGGAAACACCTACCAGACAGACCGGAACCACCTGCCGAGCACGCCGGAGCCACCTGTTCGACTCGCTGGAACCACCTGCCGGACATGCCAATATCAACTGCTGGCTATGCCAGAACCACCTGGGGGACAGTCCGGGATCACCTGCCAGCCATGGCGGAACCACCTCTCAGACGTACCAGAACCACCTGCCGGAGAAGCTGGAAACACGTCCTGGACAGACTGGAACCACGTGACGGCCATGCCTGAACCACCTGCCGAGCACGGCGGAACAACCTGCCGGACACGCCAAAATCACCTGCGTGTTATGCCGGAACCACTTGGAGGACTCTCTGGGATGACCTGCCGGGCATGCCGGAACCACCTCTCACACGTGCCAGAACCATGTGGCGGACAGTCCGGAATCACCTGTTGGGCATGCGCAACCACCTCTGAGACGTACCAGAACCACATGCCGTGCAGGCTGGAATCACCTACCGGACAGACCGGAATCACCTTTCGGGCATGCCGGAACCACCTGTCAGATGTGCCAGAAACACGTGCCGGAGACGCCGGAAGCACCTGCCAAGCACGTTGGAACCACCTGCTCAACTCGCCTGAACCACCTGCCGGACATGCCAAAATCACCTGCCGACTATGCCAGAACCACTTGGCGAACACTCCGGAATCACTTGCCGGGCATGCAGGAACCACCTCTCAGACATGCCAGAACCCCGAGCCAATGACCCCGGAAGCACCAGCCGAGCACGCCGGAACCACCTGCTCGACTCGCCAGAACCACCTGCCGGACACGCCAAAATCACCTGCGGGCTACGCCAGAACCACTTGGACGACTCTCCGAAATGACCTGCCGGGCATGTTGGAACCACCTCTCAGACGGGCCAGAAGCACGTGGCGGACAGTCCGGAATCACCTGTTGGGCATACGCAACCACCTCTGACACGTACCAGAACCACGTGCCGTGCACGCCGGAACCACCTACCGGACAGACCGGAATCAACTTTTGGGCATGCCGGAACCACCAGTCAGATGTGCCAGAAACACGTGCCGGAGACGCCGGAAGCACCTGCCGAGCACGTCGCAACCACCTGCTCGACTCGCCAGAACCAACTGCCGGACACGCAAAAATCACCTGCCGGCTACGCCACAACCAGTTGGGGAACACTTCGGAATCACCTGCCGGGCTTGCTGGAACCACCTGCCGGTCATGCCAAAATCACCTGCCAACTACGCCAGTACCACTTGGCGGACACTGTGGAAACACCTGTCGGGCCGGCCGGAACCACATCTCAGACGTGCCAGAAGCATGTGCATGAGATGCTGGAACCCCACCCGAACAGACGGAAAACACCTGCCAGACCCGTCTGAACAACCTGCCGAGCACGCCGGAGCCACCTGCTCGACTCGCCGGAACCACCTACCTGACATGCCCAAGTTACCAGCTGGGTATGCCAGAACCAATTGGCGGACACTCCGGAATCATCTGCCGGACATGCCGGAACCAGCTCTCAGACACACCAGAACCACGTGCCGGAGACGCCGGAAGCACCTGCCGAGCACGTCGCAACCACCTGCTCAACTCGCCTGAACCACCTGCCGGACACGCCAAAATCACCTGCCCGCTCCACCAGCACCACTTGGGGGACAAGCCGGAATCACGTGAGGGGCATGCCGGCACAGCCTCTCAGACTGAACCTCGTGCCGGACACCACAGAACCACCTGCCGGACAGACCGGAACCACCTGCCGGACACGCCGGAACCACCGGCTCGACCCGCCTGAACGACCGCTGGACATACAAAATCACCTGCCGGCTACGCCGGAAACACTTGGCGAACACTCCGGAATCACCTGCCGGGCATGCCGGAACCACCTCTCAGATATGCCAGAACCACGTGCCAATGACCCCGGAAGCACCTGCCGAGCATGCCGGAACCACCTGCTCGACTCGCCAGAACCACCTGACGGACACGCAAAAATCACCTGCCGGCTACGCCACAACCAGTTGGGGAACACTTCGGAATCACCTGCCGGGCTTGCTGGAACCACCTGCCGGTCATGCCAAAATCACCTGCCAACTACGCCAGTACCACTTGGCGGACACTGTGGAAACACCTGTCGGGCCGGCCGGAACCACATCTCAGACGTGCCAGAACCATGTGCATGAGATGCTGGAACCACACCCCGAACAGACGGAAAACACCTGCCAGACCCGTCTGAACAACCTGCCGAGCACGCCGGAGCCACCTGCTCGCCTCGCCGGAACCACCTAGTGACATGCCCAAACACCAGCCGGGTATGCCAGAACCACTTGGCGGACACTCCGGAATCATCTGCCGTACATGATGGAACCAGCTCTCAGACACACCAGAACCACATGCCGGAGACGCCGGAAGCACCTGCCGAGCATGCCGGAGCCACCTGCTCGACTCGCCAGAAACACCTGCTGGACACGCCAAAATCACCTGCCAGGTACGCCAGAACCACCTGG
The DNA here is from genome assembly GCF_037783145.1 of Equus przewalskii. Taxonomy (NCBI): domain Eukaryota; kingdom Metazoa; phylum Chordata; class Mammalia; order Perissodactyla; family Equidae; genus Equus; species Equus przewalskii. Next base: position 24,557 of record NW_027227603.1, on the reverse strand, counting down.
CGGACACTCCGAAATCAGCTGTCGCGCATGCCGGAACCACCTCTCAGACGTGCCGGAAGCACGTGCCGGACACGCCGGAATCACCTACCGGACAGACCGGAACCACCTGCCGAGCACGCCGGAGCCACCTGTTCGACTCGCTGGAACCACCTGCCGGACAGGCCAATATCAACTGCTGGCTATGCCAGAACCACCTGGGGGACGGTCCGGAATCACCTGCCAGCCATGGCGGAACCACCTCTCAGACGTACCAGAACCACCTGCCGGAGAAGCTGGAAACACGTCCTGGACAGTCTGGAACCACCTGACGGCCAAGCCTGAACCACCTGCCAAGCACAACGGAACAACCTGCCAGACACGCCAAAATCACCTGCGTGTTATGCCAGAACCACTTGGAGGACTCTCTGGGATGACCTGCCGGGCATGCCGGAACCACCTCTCAGACGTGCCAGAACCATGTGGCGGGCAGTCCGGAATCACCTGTTGGGCGTGCGCAACCACCTCTGAGACGTACCAGAACCACATGCAGTGCAGGCTGGAACCACCTACCGGACAGACCGGAATCACCTTTCGGGCATGCCGGAACCACCTGTCAGATGTGCCAGAAACACGTGCCGGAGACGCCGGAAGCACCTGCCAAGCACGTTGGAACCACCTGCTCAACTCGCCTGAAACACCTGCCGGACATGCCAAAATCACCTGCCGACTATGCCAGAACCACTTGGCGAACACTCCGGCATGGCTTGCCGGGCATGCAGGAACCACCTCTCAGACATGCCAGAACCCCGTGCCAATGACCCCGGAAGCACCAGCCGAGCACGCCGGAACCACCTGCTCGACTCGCCAGAACCACCTGCCGATCACGCAAAAATCACCTGCCGGCTACGCCACAACCAGTTGGTGAACACTTTGGAATCACCTGCCAGGCTTGCTGGAACCACCTGCCGGTCATGCCAAAATCACCTGCCAACTACGCCAGAACCGCTTGGCGGACACTGCGGAAACACCTGTCGGGCCGGCTGGAACCACATCTCAGACGTGCCAGAAACGTGTTCATGAGATGCTGGAACCACACCCCGAACAGACGGATACCACCTGCCAGAACCGCCTGAACCACCTGCTGAGCACGCCGGAACCACCTGCTGGACTTGCCTGAACCACCTGCCGGACACGCCAAAATCACCTGCCCGCTACACCAGCACCACTTCGGGGACAAGCCGGAATCACGTGAGGGGCATGCCGGCACAGCCTCTCAGACTGAACCTCGTGCCGGACACCACAGAACCACCTGCCGGACAGACCAGAACCACCTGACGGACACGCCGGAACCACTGCATCGACCCGCCGGAACGACCGCTGGACATGCAAAATCACCTGCCAGCTACGCCGGAAACACTTGGCGAACACTCCGGAATCACCTGCCGGGCATGCCGGAACCACCTCTCAGATATTCCAGAACCACGTGCCAATGACCCCGGAAGCACCTGCCGAGCACGCCGCAACCTCCTGCTCGACTCGCCAGAACCACCTGCCGGACACGCAAAAATCACCTGCCGGATACGCCACAACCAGTTGGGGAACACTTCGGAATCACCTGCCGGGCTTGCTGGAACCACCTGCCGGTCATGCCAAAATCACCTGCCAACTACGCCAGTACCACTTGGCGGACACTGTGGAAACACCTGTCGGGCCGGCCGGAACCACATCTCAGACGTGCCAGAACCATGTGCATGAGATGCTGGAGCCACACCCCGAACAGACGGAAAACACCTGCCAGACCCGTCTGAACAACCTGCCGAGCACGCCGGAGCCACCTGCTCGACTCGCCGGAACCACCTACCTGACATGCCCAAATCACCAGCCGGGTATGCCAGAACCACTTGGCGGACACTCCGGAATCATCTGCCGGACATGCCGGAACCAGCTCTCAGACACACCAGAACCACGTGCCGGAGACACCGGAAGCACCTGCCGAGCATGCCGGAGCCACCTGCTCGACTCGCCAGAAACACCTGCCGGACACGCCAAAATCACCTGCCGGGTACGCCAGAACCAATTGGCGGACAGTCCGAAACCACCTGCCGCGCATGCCGGAACCACCTTTCAGACGTGCCGGAAGCACGTGCCGGACACGCCGGAATCACCTACCGGACAGACCGGAACCACCTGCCGAGCACGCCGGAGCCACCTGTTCGACTCGCTGGAACCACCTGCCGGACAGGCCAATATCAAATGCTGGCTATGCCAGAACCACCTGGGGGACGTTCCGGAATCACCTGCCAGCCATGGCGGAACCACCTCTCAGACGTACCAGAACCACCTGCCGGAGAAGCTGGAAACACGAACTGGACAGTCTGGAACCACCTGCCGGCCAAGCCTGAACCACCTGCCAAGCACAACGGAACAACCTGCCAGACACGCCAAAATCACCTGCGTGTTATGCCAGAACCACTTGGAGGACTCTCTGGGATGACCTGCCGGGCATGCCGGAACCACCTCTCAGACGTGCCAGAACCATGTGGCGGGCAGTCCGGAATCACCTGTTGGGCATGCGCAACCACCTCTGAGACTTACCAGAACCACATGCAGTGCAGGCTGGAACCACCTACCGGACAGACCGGAATCACCTTTCGGGCATGCCGGAACCACCTATCAGATGTGCCAGAAACACTTGCCGGAGACGCCGGAAGCACCTGCCAAGCACGTTGGAACCACCTGCTCAACTCGCCTGAAGCACCTGCCGGACATGCCAAAATCACCTGCCGACTATGCCAGAACCACTTGGCGAACACTCCGGAATCACTTGCCGGGCATGCAGGAACCACCTCTCAGACATGCCAGAACCCCGTGCCAATGACCCCGGAAGCACCAGCCGAGCACGCCGGAACCACCTGCTCGACTCGCCAGAACCACCTGCCGATCACGGAAACATCACCTGCCGGCTACGCCACAACCAGTTGGTGAACACTTTGGAATCACCTGCCAGGCTTGCTGGAACCACCTGCAAGTCATGCCAAAATCACCTGCCAACTACGCCAGAACCGCTTGGCGGACACTGCGGAAAAACCTGTCGGGCCGGCTGGAACCACATCTCAGACGTGCCAGAAACGTGTTCATGAGATGCTGGAACCACACCCCGAACAGACGGATACCACCTGCCAGAACCGCCTGAACCACCTGCTGAGCACGCCGGAACCACCTGCTCGACTCACCGGTACCACCTCCCTGACACGCCAAAATCACCTGCTGGGTATGCCAGAACCACTTGGCGGACACTCCGGAATCATCTGCCGGACATGCCGGAACCAGCTCTCAGACACACCAGAACCACGTGCCGGAGACGCCGGAAGCACCTGCCGAGCATGCCGGAGCCACCTGCTCGACTCGCCAGAAACACCTGCCGGACACGCCAAAATCACCTGCCGGGTACGCCAGAACCACATGGCGGACACTCCGTAACCACCTGTCGCGCATGCCGGAACCACCGGCTCGACCCGCCTGAACGACCGCTGGACATACAAAATCACCTGCCGGCTACGCCGGAAACACTTGGCGAACACTCCGGAATCACCTGCCGGGCATGCCGGAACCACCTCTCAGATATGCCAGAACCACGTGCCAATGACCCCGGAAGCACCTGCCGAGCATGCCGGAACCACCTGCTCGACTCGCCAGAACCACCTGACGGACACGCAAAAATCACCTGCCGGCTACGCCACAACCAGTTGGGGAACACTTCGGAATCACCTGCCGGGCTTGCTGGAACCACCTGCCGGTCATGCCAAAATCACCTGCCAACTACGCCAGTACCACTTGGCGGACACTGTGGAAACACCTGTCGGGCCGGCCGGAACCACATCTCAGACGTGCCAGAACCATGTGCATGAGATGCTGGAACCACACCCCGAACAGACGGAAAACACCTGCCAGACCCGTCTGAACAACCTGCCGAGCACGCCGGAGCCACCTGCTCGCCTCGCCGGAACCACCTAGTGACATGCCCAAACACCAGCCGGGTATGCCAGAACCACTTGGCGGACACTCCGGAATCATCTGCCGTACATGATGGAACCAGCTCTCAGACACACCAGAACCACATGCCGGAGACGCCGGAAGCACCTGCCGAGCATGCCGGAGCCACCTGCTCGACTCGCCAGAAACACCTGCTGGACACGCCAAAATCACCTGCCAGGTACGCCAGAACCACCTGGCGGACACTCCGAAATCAGCTGTCGCGCATGCCGGAACCACCTCTCAGACGTGCCGGAAGCACGTGCCGGACACGCCGGAATCACCTACCGGACAGACCGGAACCACCTGCCGAGCACGCCGGAGCCACCTGTTCGACTCGCTGGAACCACCTGCCGGACAGGCCAATATCAACTGCTGGCTATGCCAGAACCACCTGGGGGACGGTCCGGAATCACCTGCCAGCCATGGCGGAACCACCTCTCAGACGTACCAGAACCACCTGCCGGAGAAGCTGGAAACACGTCCTGGACAGTCTGGAACCACCTGACGGCCAAGCCTGAACCACCTGCCAAGCACAACGGAACAACCTGCCAGACACGCCAAAATCACCTGCGTGTTATGCCAGAACCACTTGGAGGACTCTCTGGGATGACCTGCCGGGCATGCCGGAACCACCTCTCAGACGTGCCAGAACCATGTGGCGGGCAGTCCGGAATCACCTGTTGGGCGTGCGCAACCACCTCTGAGACGTACCAGAACCACATGCAGTGCAGGCTGGAACCACCTACCGGACAGACCGGAATCACCTTTCGGGCATGCCGGAACCACCTGTCAGATGTGCCAGAAACACGTGCCGGAGACGCCGGAAGCACCTGCCAAGCACGTTGGAACCACCTGCTCAACTCGCCTGAAACACCTGCCGGACATGCCAAAATCACCTGCCGACTATGCCAGAACCACTTGGCGAACACTCCGGCATGGCTTGCCGGGCATGCAGGAACCACCTCTCAGACATGCCAGAACCCCGTGCCAATGACCCCGGAAGCACCAGCCGAGCACGCCGGAACCACCTGCTCGACTCGCCAGAACCACCTGCCGATCACGCAAAAATCACCTGCCGGCTACGCCACAACCAGTTGGTGAACACTTTGGAATCACCTGCCAGGCTTGCTGGAACCACCTGCCGGTCATGCCAAAATCACCTGCCAACTACGCCAGAACCGCTTGGCGGACACTGCGGAAACACCTGTCGGGCCGGCTGGAACCACATCTCAGACGTGCCAGAAACGTGTTCATGAGATGCTGGAACCACACCCCGAACAGACGGATACCACCTGCCAGAACCGCCTGAACCACCTGCTGAGCACGCCGGAACCACCTGCTGGACTTGCCTGAACCACCTGCCGGACACGCCAAAATCACCTGCCCGCTACACCAGCACCACTTCGGGGACAAGCCGGAATCACGTGAGGGGCATGCCGGCACAGCCTCTCAGACTGAACCTCGTGCCGGACACCACAGAACCACCTGCCGGACAGACCAGAACCACCTGACGGACACGCCGGAACCACTGCATCGACCCGCCGGAACGACCGCTGGACATGCAAAATCACCTGCCAGCTACGCCGGAAACACTTGGCGAACACTCCGGAATCACCTGCCGGGCATGCCGGAACCACCTCTCAGATATTCCAGAACCACGTGCCAATGACCCCGGAAGCACCTGCCGAGCACGCCGCAACCTCCTGCTCGACTCGCCAGAACCACCTGCCGGACACGCAAAAATCACCTGCCGGATACGCCACAACCAGTTGGGGAACACTTCGGAATCACCTGCCGGGCTTGCTGGAACCACCTGCCGGTCATGCCAAAATCACCTGCCAACTACGCCAGTACCACTTGGCGGACACTGTGGAAACACCTGTCGGGCCGGCCGGAACCACATCTCAGACGTGCCAGAACCATGTGCATGAGATGCTGGAGCCACACCCCGAACAGACGGAAAACACCTGCCAGACCCGTCTGAACAACCTGCCGAGCACGCCGGAGCCACCTGCTCGACTCGCCGGAACCACCTACCTGACATGCCCAAATCACCAGCCGGGTATGCCAGAACCACTTGGCGGACACTCCGGAATCATCTGCCGGACATGCCGGAACCAGCTCTCAGACACACCAGAACCACGTGCCGGAGACACCGGAAGCACCTGCCGAGCATGCCGGAGCCACCTGCTCGACTCGCCAGAAACACCTGCCGGACACGCCAAAATCACCTGCCGGGTACGCCAGAACCAATTGGCGGACAGTCCGAAACCACCTGCCGCGCATGCCGGAACCACCTTTCAGACGTGCCGGAAGCACGTGCCGGACACGCCGGAATCACCTACCGGACAGACCGGAACCACCTGCCGAGCACGCCGGAGCCACCTGTTCGACTCGCTGGAACCACCTGCCGGACAGGCCAATATCAAATGCTGGCTATGCCAGAACCACCTGGGGGACGTTCCGGAATCACCTGCCAGCCATGGCGGAACCACCTCTCAGACGTACCAGAACCACCTGCCGGAGAAGCTGGAAACACGAACTGGACAGTCTGGAACCACCTGCCGGCCAAGCCTGAACCACCTGCCAAGCACAACGGAACAACCTGCCAGACACGCCAAAATCACCTGCGTGTTATGCCAGAACCACTTGGAGGACTCTCTGGGATGACCTGCCGGGCATGCCGGAACCACCTCTCAGACGTGCCAGAACCATGTGGCGGGCAGTCCGGAATCACCTGTTGGGCATGCGCAACCACCTCTGAGACTTACCAGAACCACATGCAGTGCAGGCTGGAACCACCTACCGGACAGACCGGAATCACCTTTCGGGCATGCCGGAACCACCTATCAGATGTGCCAGAAACACTTGCCGGAGACGCCGGAAGCACCTGCCAAGCACGTTGGAACCACCTGCTCAACTCGCCTGAAGCACCTGCCGGACATGCCAAAATCACCTGCCGACTATGCCAGAACCACTTGGCGAACACTCCGGAATCACTTGCCGGGCATGCAGGAACCACCTCTCAGACATGCCAGAACCCCGTGCCAATGACCCCGGAAGCACCAGCCGAGCACGCCGGAACCACCTGCTCGACTCGCCAGAACCACCTGCCGATCACGGAAACATCACCTGCCGGCTACGCCACAACCAGTTGGTGAACACTTTGGAATCACCTGCCAGGCTTGCTGGAACCACCTGCAAGTCATGCCAAAATCACCTGCCAACTACGCCAGAACCGCTTGGCGGACACTGCGGAAAAACCTGTCGGGCCGGCTGGAACCACATCTCAGACGTGCCAGAAACGTGTTCATGAGATGCTGGAACCACACCCCGAACAGACGGATACCACCTGCCAGAACCGCCTGAACCACCTGCTGAGCACGCCGGAACCACCTGCTCGACTCACCGGTACCACCTCCCTGACACGCCAAAATCACCTGCTGGGTATGCCAGAACCACTTGGCGGACACTCCGGAATCATCTGCCGGACATGCCGGAACCAGCTCTCAGACACACCAGAACCAAGTGCCGGAGACGCCGGAATCACCTACCGAGCATGCCGGAGCCACCTGCTCGACTCGCCGGAAACACCTGCTGGACACGCCAAAGTCACCTGCCGGGTATGCCAGAACCACCTGGCGGACACTACGGAATCACATGCCGCGCATGCCGGAACCACATCTCAGACGCGCCGGAAGCACGTGCCAGACACGCCGGAAACACCTTCCGGACAGACCGGAACCACGTGCCAAGAACGCCGGAGCCACCTGTTCGACTCGCTGGAACCACCTGCCGGACATGCCAATATCAACTGCTGGCTATGCCAGAACCACCTGGGGGACAGTCCGGGATCACCTGCCAGCCATGGCGGAACCACCTCTCAGACGTACCAGAACCACCTGCCGGAGAAGCTGGAAACACGTCCTGGACAGACTGGAACCACGTGACGGCCATGCCTGAACCACCTGCCGAGCACGGCGGAACCACCTGCCGGACACGCTAAAATCACCTGCGGGCTACGCCAGAACCACTTGGACGAGTCTCCGAAATGACCTGCCGGGCATGTTGGAACCACCTCTCAGACGGGCCAGAAGCACGTGGCGGACAGTCCGGAATCACCTGTTGGGCATACGCAACCACCTCTGAGACGTACCAGAACCACGTGCCGTGCACGCCGGAACCACCTACCGGACAGACCGGAATCAACTTTTGGGCATGCCGGAACCACCAGTCAGATGTGCCAGAAACACGTGCCGGAGACGCCGGAAGCACCTGCCGAGCACGTCGCAACCACCTGCTCAACTCGCCTGAACCACCTGCCGGACACGCCAAAATCACCTGCCCGCTACACCAGCACCACTTCGGGGACAAGCCGGAATCACGTGAGGGGCATGCCGGCACAGCCTCTCAGACTGAACCTCGTGCCGGACACCACAGAACCACCTGCCGGACAGACCGGAACCACCTGCCGGACACGCCGGAACCACCGGCTCGACCCGCCGGAACGACCGCTGGACATGCAAAATCACCTGCCGGCTACGCCGGAAACACTTGGCGAACACTCCGGAATCACCTGCCGGGCATGCCGGAACCACCTCTCAGATATGCCAGAACCACGTGCCAATGACCCCGGAAGCACCTGCCGAGCATGCCGGAACCACCTGCTCGAATCGCCAGAACCACCTGCCGGACACGCAAAAATCACCTGCCGGCTACGCCACAACCAGTTGGGGAACACTTCGGAATCACCTGCCGGGCTTGCTGGAACCACCTGCCGGTCATGCCAAAATCACCTGCCAACTACGCCAGTACCACATGGCGGACACTGTGGAAACACCTGTCGGGCCGGCCGGAACCACATCTCAGACGTGCCAGAAACATGTGCATGAGATGCTGGAGCCACACCCCGAACAGACGGAAAACACCTTCCAGACCCGTCTGAACAACCTGCCGAGCACGCCGGAGCCACCTGCTCGACTCGCCAGAACCACCTAGTGACATGCCCAAATCACCAGCCGGGTATGCCAGAACCACTTGGCGGACACTCCGGAATCATCTGCCGTACATGACGGAAGCAGCTCTCAGACACACCAGAACCACGTGCCGGAGACGCCGGAAGCACCTGCCGAGCATGCCTGAGCCACCTGCTCGACTCGCCAGAACCACCTGCCGATCACGCAAAAATCACCTGCCGCCTACGCCACAACCAGTTGGTGAACACTTTGGAATCACCTGCCAGGCTTGCTGGAACCACCTGCCCGTCATGCCAAAATCACCTGCCAACTACGCCAGAACCGCTTGGCGGACACTGCGGAAACACCTGTTGGGCCGGCTGGAACCACATCTCAGACGTGCCAGAAACGTGTTTATGAGATGCTGGAACCACACCCCGAACAGACGGATACCACCTGCCAGAACCGCCTGAACCACCTGCTGAGCACGCCGGAACCACCTGCTCGACTCACCGGTACCACCTCCCTGACACGCCAAAATCACCTGCTGGGTATGCCAGAACCACTTGGCGGACACTCCGGAATCACCTGCCGCGCATGCCGGAACCACCTCTCAGACGTGCCGGAAGCACGTGCCAGACACGCCGGAAACACCTACCAGACAGACCGGAACCACCTGCCGAGCACACCGGAGCCACCTGTTCGACTCGCTGGAACCACCTGCCGGACATGCCAATATCAACTGCTGGCTATGCCAGAACCACCTGGGGGACAGTCCGGGATCACCTGCCAGCCATGGCGGAACCACCTCTCAGACGTACCAGAACCACCTGCCGGAGAAGCTGGAAACACGTCCTGGACAGACTGGAACCACGTGACGGCCATGCCTGAACCACCTGCCGAGCACGGCGGAACCACCTGCCGGACACGCTAAAATCACCTGCGGGCTACGCCAGAACCACTTGGACGAGTCTCCGAAATGACCTGCCGGGCATGTTGGAACCACCTCTCAGACGTGCCAGAAGCACGTGGCGGACAGTCCGGAATCACCTGTTGGGCATACGCAACCACCTCTGAGACGTACCAGAACCACGTGCCGTGCACGCCGGAACCACCTACCGGACAGACCGGAATCAACTTTTGGGCATGCCGGAACCACCAGTCAGATGTGCCAGAAACACGTGCCGGAGACGCCGGAAGCACCTGCCGAGCACGTCGCAACCACCTGCTCAACTCGCCTGAACCACCTGCCGGACACGCCAGAATCACCTGCCCGCTACACCAGCACCACTTCGGGGACAAGCCGGAATCACGTGAGGGGCATGCCGGCACAGCCTCTCAGACTGAACCTCGTGCCGGACACCACACAACCACCTGCCGGACAGACCGGAACCACCTGCCGGACACGCCGGAACCACCGGCTCGACCCGCCGGAACGACCGCTGGACATGCAAAATCACCTGCCGGCTACGCCGGAAACACTTGGCGAACACTCCGGAATCACCTGCCGGGCATGCCGGAACCACCTCTCAGATATGCCAGAACCACGTGCCAATGACCCCGGAAGCACCTGCCGAGCATGCCGGAACCACCTGCTCGAATCGCCAGAACCACCTGCCGGACACGCAAAAATCACCTGCCGGCTACGCCACAACCAGTTGGGGAACACTTCGGAATCACCTGCCGGGCTTGCTGGAACCACCTGCCGGTCATGCCAAAATCACCTGCCAACTACGCCAGTACCACTTGGCGGACACTGTGGAAACACCTGTCGGGCCGGCCGGAACCACATCTCAGACGTGCCAGAACCATGTGCATGAGATGCTGGAGCCACACCCCGAACAGACGGAAAACACCTGCCAGACCCGTCTGAACAACCTGCCGAGCACGCCGGAGCCACCTACCTGACATGCCAAAATCACCAGCCGGGTATGCCAGAACCACTTGGCGGACACTCCGGAATCATCTGCCGGACATGCCGGAACCAGCTCTCAGACACACCAGAACCACGTGCCGGAGACGCCGGAAGCACCTGCCGAGCATGCCGGAGCCACCTGCTCGACTCGCCAGAAACACCTGCCGGACACGCCAAATCACCTGCCGGGTACGCCAGAACCACCTGGCGGACAATCCGAAATCACCTGTCGCGCATGCCGGAACCACCTCTCAGACGTGCCGGAAGCACGTGCCGGACACGCCGGAATCACCTACCGGACAGACCGGAACCACCTGCCGAGCACGCCGGAGCCACCTGTTCGACTCGCTGGAACCACCTGCCGGACAGGCCAATATCAACTGCTGGCTATGCCAGAACCACCTGGGGGACGGTCCGGAATCACCTGCCAGCCATGGCGGAACCACCTCTCAGACGTACCAGAACCACCTGCCGGAGAAGCTGGAAACACGTGCTGGACAGTCTGGAACCACCTGCCGGCCAAGCCTGAACCACCTGCCAAGCACAACGGAACAACCTGCCAGACACGCCAAAATCACCTGCGTGTTATGCCAGAACCACTTGGAGGACTCTCCGAAATGACCTGCCGGGCATGCCGGAACCACCTCTCAGACGTGCCAGAACCATGTGGCGGACAGTCCGGAATCACCTGTTGGGCATGCGCAACCACCTCTGAGACGTACCAGAACCACATGCCGTGCAGGCTGGAACCACCTACCGGACAGACCGGAATCACCTTTTGGGCATGCCGGAACCACCTGTCAGATGTGCCAGAAACACGTGCCGGAGACGCCGGAAGCACCTGCCAAGCACGTTGGAACCACCTGCTCAACTCGCCTGAACCACCTGCCGGACATGCCAAAATCACCTGCCGACTATGCCAGAACCACTTGGCGAACACTCCGGAATCACTTGCCGGGCATGCAGGAACCACCTCTCAGACATGCCAGAACCCCGTGCCAATGACCCCGGAAGCACCAGCCGAGCACGCCGGAACCACCTGCTCGACTCGCCAGAACCACCTGCCGATCACGCAAAAATCACCTGCCGGCTACGCCACAACCAGTTGGTGAACACTTTGGAATCACCTGCCAGGCTTGCTGGAACCACCTGCCGGTCATGCCAAAATCAGCTGCCAACTACGCCAGAACCGCTTGGCGGACACTGCGGAAACACCTGTCGGGCCGGCTGGAACCACATCTCAGACGTGCCAGAAACGTGTTCATGAGATGCTGGAACCACACCCCGAACAGACGGATACCACCTGCCAGAACCGCCTGAACCACCTGCTCAGCACGCCGGAACCACCTGCTCGACTCTCCTGAACCACCTGCCGGACACGCCAAAATCACCTGCCCGCTACACCAGCACCACTTCGGGGACAAGCCGGAATCACGTGAGGGGCATGCCGGCACAGCCTCTCAGACTGAACCTCGTGCCGGACACCACAGAACCACCTGCCGGACAGACCGGAACCACCTGCCGGACACGCCGGAACCACTGCCTCGACCCGCCGGAACGACCGCTGGACATGCAAAATCACCTGCCGGCTACGCCGGAAACACTTGGCGAACACTCCGGAATCACCTGCCGGGCTTGCTGGAACCACCTGCCGGTCATGCCAAAATCACCTGCCAACTACGCCAGTACCACTTGGCGGACACTGTGGAAACACCTGTCGGGCCGGCCGGAACCACATCTCAGACGTGCCAGAACCATGTGCATGAGATGCTGGAACCACACCCCGAACAGACGGAAAACACCTGCCAGACCCGTCTGAACAACCTGCCGAGCACGCCTGAGCCACCTGCTCGACTCGCCGGAACCACCTACCTGACATGCCCAAATCACCAGCCGGGTATGCCAGAACCACTTGGCGGACACTCCGGAATCATCTGCCGGACATGCCGGAACCAGCTCTCAGACACACCAGAACCACGTGCCGGAGACGCCGGAAGCACCTGCCGAGCATGCCGGAGCCACCTGCTCGACTCGCCAGAAACACCTGCCGGACACGCCAAAATCACCTGCCGGGTACGCCAGAACCACCTGGCGGACACTCCGTAACCACCTGTCGCGCATGCCGGAACCACCTCTCAGACGTGCCGGAAGCATGTGCCGGACACGCCGGAATCACCTACCGGACAGACCGGAACCACCTGCCGAGCACGCCGGAGCCACCTGTTCGACTTGCTGGAACCACCTGCCGGACAGGCCAGTATCAAAAGCTGGCTATGCCAGAACCACCTGGGGGACGGTCCGGAATCACCTGCCAGCCATGTCGGAACCACCTCTCAGACCTACCAGAACCACCTGCCGGAGAAGCTGGAAACACGTCCTGGACAGTCTGGAACCACCTGCCGGCCAAGCCTGAACCACCTGCCAAGCACAACGGAACAACCTGCCAGACACGCCAAAATCACCTGCGTGTTATGCCAGAACCACTTGGACGACTCTCCGAAATGACCTGCCGGGCATGTTGGAACCACCTCTCAGACGTGCCAGAAGCACGTGGCGGACAGTCCGGAATCACCTGTTGGGCATACGCAACCACCTCTGAGACGTACCAGAACCACGTGCCGTGCACGCCGGAACCACCTACCGGACAGACCGGAATCAACTTTTTGGCATGCCGGAACCACCAGTCAGATGTGCCAGAAACACGTGCCGGAGACGCCGGAAGCACCTGCTGAGCACGTCGCAACCACCTGCTCAACTCGCCTGAACCACCTGCCGGACATGCCAAAATCACCTGCCGACTATGCCAGAACCACTTGGCGAACACTCCGGAATCACTTGCCGGGCATGCAGGAACCACCTCTCAGACATGCCAGAACCCCGTGCCAATGACCCCGGAAGCACCAGCCGAGCACGCCGGAACCACCTGCTCGACTCGCCAGAACCACCTGCCGATGACGCAAAAATCACCTGCCGGCTACGCCACAACCAGTTGGTGAACACTTTGGAATCACCTGCCAGGCTTGCTGGAACCACCTGCCAGTCATGCCCAAATCACCTGCCAACTACGCCAGAACCGCTTGGCGGACACTGCGGAAACACCTGTCGGGCCGGCTGGAACCACATCACAGACGTGCCAGAAACGTGTTCATGAGATGCTGGAACCACACCCCGAACAGGCGGATACCACCTGCCAGAACCGCCTGAACCACCTGCTGAGCACGCCGGAACCACCTGCTCTACTCACCGGTACCACCTCCCTGACACGCCAAAATCACCTGCTGGGTATGCCAGAACCACTTGGCGGACACTCCGGAATCATCTGCCGGACATGCCGGAACCAGCTCTCAGACACACCAGAACCAAGTGCCGGAGACGCCGGAAGCACCTGCCGAGCATGCCGGAGCCACCTGCTCGACTCGCCAGAAACACCTTCCGGACACGCCAAAATCACCTGCCGGGTATGCCAGAACCACCTTGCGGACACTACGGAATCACCTGCCGCGCATGCCAGAACCACCTCTCAGACGTGCCGGAAGCACGTGCCGGACACGCCGGAAACACCTACCGGACAGACCGGAACCACCTGCCAAGAACGCCGGAGCCACCTGTTCGACTCGCTGGAACCACCTGCCGGACAGGCCAATATCAACTGCTGGCTATGCCAGAACCACCTGGGGGACAGTCCGGGATCACCTGCCAGCCATGGCGGAACCACCTCTCAGACGTACCAGAACCACCTGCCGGAGAAGCTGGAAACACGTCCTGGACACACTGGAACCACGTGACGGCCATGCCTGAACCACCTGCCGAGCACGGCGGAACCACCTGCCGGACACGCCAAAATCACCTGCGGGCTACGCCAGAACCACTTGGACGACTCTCTGAAATGACCTGCCGGGCATGTTGGAACCACCTCTCAGACGTGCCAGAAGCACGTGGCGGACAGTCCGGAATCACCTGTTGGGCATACGCAACCACCTCTGAGACGTACCAGAACCACGTGCCGTGCACGCCGGAACCACCTACTGGACAGACCGGAATCAACTTTTCGGCATGCCGGAACCACCAGTCAGATGTGCCAGAAACACGTGCCGGAGACGCCGGAAGCACCTGCCGAGCACGTCGCAACCACCTGCTCAACTCGCCTGAACCACCTGCCGGACACGCCAAAATCACCTGCCCGCTACACCAGCACCACTTCGGGGACAAGCCGGAATCACGTGAGGGGCATGCCGGCACAGCCTCTCAGACTGAACCTCGTGCCGGACACCAGAGAACCACCTGCCGGACAGACCGGAACCACCTGCCGGACACGCCGGAACCACCGGCTCGACCCGCCGGAACGACCGCTGGATATGCAAAATCACCTGCCGGCTACGCCGGAAACAATTGGCGAACACTCCGGAATCACCTTTCGGGCATGCCGGAACCACCTGTCAGATGTGCCAGAAACACGTGCCGGAGACGCCGGAAGCACCTGCCAAGCACGTTGGAACCACCTGCTCAACTCGCCTGAACCACCTGCCGGACATGCCAAAATCACCTGCCGACTATGCCAGAACCACTTGGCGAACACTCCGGAATCACTTGCCGGGCATGCAGGAACCACCTCTCAGACATGCCAGAACCCCGTGCCAATGACCCCGGAAGCACCAGCCGAGCACGCCGGAACCACCTGCTCGACTCGCCAGAACCACCTGCCGATCACGCAAAAATCACCTGCCGGCTACGCCACAACCAGTTGGTGAACACTTTGGAATCACCTGCCAGGCTTGCTGGAACCACCTGCCGGTCATGCCAAAATCAGCTGCCAACTACGCCAGAACCGCTTGGCGGACACTGCGGAAACACCTGTCGGGCCGGCTGGAACCACATCTCAGACGTGCCAGAAACGTGTTCATGAGATGCTGGAACCACACCCCGAACAGACGGATACCACCTGCCAGAACCGCCTGAACCACCTGCTCAGCACGCCGGAACCACCTGCTCGACTCTCCTGAACCACCTGCCGGACACGCCAAAATCACCTGCCCGCTACACCAGCACCACTTCGGGGACAAGCCGGAATCACGTGAGGGGCATGCCGGCACAGCCTCTCAGACTGAACCTCGTGCCGGACACCACAGAACCACCTGCCGGACAGACCGGAACCACCTGCCGGACACGCCGGAACCACTGCCTCGACCCGCCGGAACGACCGCTGGACATGCAAAATCACCTGCCGGCTACGCCGGAAACACTTGGCGAACACTCCGGAATCACCTGCCGGGCATGCCGGAACCACCTCTCAGATATGCCAGAACCACGTGCCAATGACCCCGGAAGCACCTGCCGAGCATGCCGGAACCACCTGCTCGAATCGCCAGAACCAGCTGCCGGACACGCAGAAATCACCTGCCGGCTACGCCACAACCAGTTGGGGAACACTTCGGAATCACCTGCCGGGCTTGCTGGAACCACCTGCCGGTCATGCCAAAATCACCTGCCAACTACGCCAGTACCACTTGGCGGACACTGTGGAAACACCTCTCGGGCCGCCCGGAACCACATCTCAGACGTGCCAGAACCATGTGCATGAGATGCTGGAGCCACACCCCGAAAAGACGGAAAACACCTGCCAGACCCATCTGAACAACCTGCCGAGCACACCGGAGCCACCTGCTCGACTCGCCAGAACCACCTAGTGACATGCCCAAATCACCAGCCGGGTATGCCAGAACCACTTGGCGGACACTCCGGAATCATCTGCCGTACATGACGGAAGCAGCTCTCAGACACACCAGAACCACGTGCCGGAGACGCCGGAAGCACCTGCCGAGCATGCCGGAGCCACCTGCTCGACTCGCCAGAAACACCTGCCGGACAAGCCAAAATCACCTGCCGGGTACGCCAGAACCAATTGGCGGACACTCCGAAACCAACTGCCGCGCATGCCGGAACCACCTCTCAGACGTGCCGGAAGCACGTGCCGGACACGCCGGAATCACCTACCGGACAGACCGGAACCACCTGCCGAGCACGCCGGAGCCACCTGTTCGACTCGCTGGAACCACCTGCCGGACAGGCCAATATCAAATGCTGGCTATGCCAGAACCACCTGGGGGACGGTCTGGAATCACCTGCCAGCCATGGCGGAACCACCTCTCAGACGTACCAGAACCACCTGCCGGAGAAGCTGGAAACACGTCCTGGACAGTCTGGAACCACCTGCCGGCCAAGCCTGAACCACCTGCCAAGCACAACGGAACAACCTGCCAGACACGCCAAAATCACCTGCGTGTTATGCCAGAACCACTTGGAGGACTCTCTGGGATGACCTGCCGGGCATGCCGGAACCACCTCTCAGACGTGCCAGAACCATGTGGCGGACAGTCCGGAATCACCTGTTGGGCATGCGCAACCACCTCTGAGACGTACCAGAACCACATGCCGTGCAGGCTGGAACCACCTACCGGACAGACCGGAATCACCTTTCGGGCATGCCGGAACCACCTGTCAGATGTGCCAGAAACACGTGCCGGAGACGCCGGAAGCACCTGCCAAGCACGTTGGAACCACCTGCTCAACTCGCCTGAACCACCTGCCGGACATGCCAAAATCACCTGCCGACTATGCCAGAACCACTTGGCGAACACTCCGGAATCACTTGCCGGGCATGCAGGAACCACCTCTCAGACATGCCAGAACCCCGTGCCAATGACCCCGGAAGCACCAGCCGAGCACGCCGGAACCACCTGCTCGACTCGCCAGAACCACCTGCCGATCACGCAAAAATCACCTGGCGGCTACGCCACAACCAGTTGGTGAACACTTTGGAATCACCTGCCAGGCTTGCTGGAACCACCTGCCGGTCATGCCAAAATCAGCTGCCAACTACGCCAGAACCGCTTGGCGGACACTGCGGAAACACCTGTCGGGCCGGCTGGAACCACATCTCAGACGTGCCAGAAACGTGTTCATGAGATGCTGGAACCACACCCCGAACAGACGGATACCACCTGCCAGAACCGCCTGAACCACCTGCTCAGCACGCCGGAACCACCTGCTCGACTCTCCTGAACCACCTGCCGGACACGCCAAAATCACCTGCCCGCTACACCAGCACCACTTCGGGGACAAGCCGGAATCATGTGAGGGGCATGCCGGCACAGCCTCTCAGACTGAACCTCGTGCCGGACACCACAGAACCACCTGCCGGACAGACCGGAACCACCTGCCGGACACGCCGGAACCACTGCCTCGACCCGCCGGAACGACCGCTGGACATGCAAAATCACCTGCCGGCTACGCCGGAAACACTTGGCGAACACTCCGGAATCACCTGCCGGGCATGCCGGAACCACCTCTCAGATATGCCAGAACCACGTGACAATGACCCCGGAAGCACCTGCCGAGCACGCCGGAATCACCTGCTCGACTCGCCAGAACCACCTGCCGGACACGCAGAAATCACCTGCCAGCTACGCCACAACCAGTTGGGGAACACTTCGGAATCACCTGCCGGGCTTGCTGGAACCACCTGCCGGTCATGCCAAAATCACCTGCCAACTACGCCAGTACCACTTGGCGGACACTGTGGAAACACCTGTCGGGCCGGCCGGAACCACATCTCAGACGTGCCAGAACCATGTGCATGAGATGCTGGAACCACACCCCGAACAGACGGAAAACACCTGCCAGACCCGTCTGAACAACCTGCCGAGCACGCTGGAGCCACCTGCTCGACTCGCCGGAACCACCTACCTGACATGCCCAAATCACCAGCCGGGTATGCCAGAACCACTTGGCGGACACTCCGGAATCATCTGCCGGACATGCCGGAACCAGCTCTCAGACACACCAGAACCACGTGCCGGAGACGCCGGAAGCACCTGCCGAGCATGCCGGAGCCACCTGCTCGACTCGCCAGAAACACCTGCCGGACACGCCAAAATCACCTGCCGGGTACGCCAGAACCACCTGGCGGACACTCCGTAACCACCTGTCGCGCATGCCGGAACCACCTCTCAGACGTGCCGGAAGCATGTGCCGGACACGCCGGAATTACCTACCGGACAGACCGGAACCACCTGCCGAGCACGCCGGAGCCACCTGTTCGACTCGCTGGAACCACCTGCCGGACAGGCCAGTATCAAATGCTGGCTATGCCAGAACCACCTGGGGGACGGTCCGGAATCACCTGCCAGCCATGTCGGAACCACCTCTCAGACCTACCAGAACCACCTGCCGGAGAAGCTGGAAACACGTCCTGGACAGTCTGGAACCACCTGCCGGCCAAGCCTGAACCACCTGCCAAGCACAACGGAACAACCTGCCAGACACGCCAAAATCACCTGCGTGTTATGCCAGAACCACTTGGACGACTCTCCGAAATGACCTGCCGGGCATGTTGGAACCACCTCTCAGACGTGCCAGAAGCACGTGGCGGACAGTCCGGAATCACCTGTTGGGCATACGCAACCACCTCTGAGACGTACCAGAACCACGTGCCGTGCACGCCGGAACCACCTACCGGACAGACCGGAATCAACTTTTGGGCATGCCGGAACCACCAGTCAGATGTGCCAGAAACACGTGCCGGAGACGCCGGAAGCACTTGCTGAGCACGTCGCAACCACCTGCTCAACTCGCCTGAACCACCTGCCGGATACGCCAAAATCACCTGCCCGCTACACCAGCACCACTTCGGGGACAAGCCAGAATCACGTGAGGGGCATGCCGGCACAGCCTCTCAGGCTGAACCTCGTGCCGGACACCACAGAACCACCTGCCGGACAGACCGGAACCACCTGCCGGACACGCCGGAACCACCGGCTCGACCCGCCGGAACGACCGCTGGACATGCAAACTCACCTGCCTGCTACGCCGGAAACACTTGGCGAACACTCCGGAATCACCTGCCGGGCATGCCGGAACCACCTGCTCGACTCGCCAGAAACACCTGCTGGACACGCCAAAATCACCTGCCAGGAACGCCAGAACCACCTGGCGGACACTCCGAAATCAGCTGTCGCGCATGCCCGAACCACCTCTCAGACGTGCCGGAAGCACGTGCCGGACACGCCGGAATCACCTACCGGACAGACCGGAACCACCTGCCGAGCACGCCGGAGCCACCTGTTCGACTCGCTGGAACCACCTGCCGGACAGGCCAATATCAACTGCTGACTATGCCAGAACCACCTGGGGGACGGTCCGGAATCACCTGCCAGCCATGGCGGAACCACCTCTCAGACCTACCAGAACCACCTGCCGGAGAAGCTGGAAACACGTCCTGGACAGTCTGGAACCACCTGCCGGCCAAGCCTGAACCACCTGCCAAGCACAACGGAACAACCTGCCAGACACGCCAAAATCACCTGCGTGTTATGCCAGAACCACTTGGAGGACTCTCTGGGATGACCTGCTGGGCATGCCGGAACCACCTCTCAGACGTGTCAGAACCATGTGGCGGACAGTCCGGAATCACCTGTTGGGCATGCGCAACCACCTCTGAGACGTACCAGAACCACATGCCGTGCAGGCTGGAACCACCTACCGGACAGACCGGAATCAGCTTTCGGGCATGCCGGAACCACCTGTCAGATGTGCCAGAAACACTTGCCGGAGACGCCGGAAGCACCTGCCGAGCACGTCGCAACCACCTGCTCAACTCGCCTGAACCACCTGCCGGACACGCCAAAATCACCTGCCCGCTACACCAGCACCACTTCGGGGACAAGCCGGAATCACGTGAGGGGCATGCCGGCACAGCCTCTCAGACTGAACCTCGTGCCGGACACCAGAGAACCACCTGCCGGACAGACCGGAAACACCTGCCGGACACGCCGGAACCACCGGCTCGACCCGCCGGAACGACCGCTGGATATGCAAAATCACCTGCCGGCTACGCCGGAAACACTTGGCGAACACTCCGGAATCACCTGCCGGGCATGCCGGAACCACCTCTCAGATATGCCAGAACCACGTGCCAATGACCCCGGAAGCACCTGCCAAGCACGCCGGAACCACCTGCTCGACTCGCCAGAACCACCTGCCGGACACGCAGAAATCACCTGCCGGCTACGCCACAACCAGTTGGGGAACACTTCGGAATCACCTGCCGGGCTTGCTGGAAGCACCTGCCGGTCATGCCAAAATCACCTGCCAACTACGCCAGTACCACTTGGCGGAAACTGTGGAAACACCTCTCGGGCCAGCCGGAACCAGATCTCAGACGTGCCAGAACCATGTGCATGAGATGCTGGAACCACACCCCGAAAAGACGGAAAACACCTGCCAGACCCGTCTGAACAACCTGCCGAGCACGCCGGAGCCACCTGCTCGACTCGCCGGAACCACCTACCTGTCATGCCCAAATCACCAGCCGGGTATGCCAGAACCACTTGGCGGACACTCCGGAATCATCTGCCGGACATGCCGGAACCAGCTCTCAGACACACCAGAACCACGTGCCGGAGACGCTGGAAGCACCTGCCGAGCATGCCGGAGCCACCTGCTCGACTCGCCAGAAACACCTGCCGGACACGCCAAAATCACCTGCCGGGTACGCCAGAACCACCTGGCGGACACTCCGAAACCACCTGTCGCGCATGCCGGAACCACCTCTCAGACGTGCCGGAAGCATGTGCCGGACACGCCGGAATCACCTACCGGACAGACCGGAACCACCTGCCGAGCACGCCGGAGCCACCTGTTCGACTCGCTGGAACCACCTGCCGGACAGGCCAGTATCAAATGCTGGCTATGCCAGAACCACCTGGGGGACGGTCCGGAATCACCTGCCAGCCATGTCGGAACCACCTCTCAGACCTACCAGAACCACCTGCCGGAGAAGCTGGAAACACGTCCTGGACAGTCTGGAACCACCTGCCGGCCAAGCCTGAACCACCTGCCAAGCACAACGGAACAACCTGCCAGACACGCCAAAATCACCTGCGTGTTATGCCAGAACCACTTGGACGACTCTCCGAAATGACCTGCCGGGCATGTTGGAACCACCTCTCAGACGTGCCAGAAGCACGTGGCGGACAGTCCGGAATCACCTGTTGGGCATACGCAACCACCTCTGAGACGTACCAGAACCACGTGCCGTGCACGCCGGAACCACCTACCGGACAGACCGGAATCAACTTTTGGGCATGCCGGAACCACCAGTCAGATGTGCCAGAAACACGTGCCGGAGACGCCGGAAGCACCTGCTGAGCACGTCGCAACCACCTGCTCAACTCGCCTGAACCACCTGCCGGATACGCCAAAATCACCTGCCCGCTACACCAGCACCACTTCGGGGACAAGCCAGAATCACGTGAGGGGCATGCCGGCACAGCCTCTCAGACTGAACCTCGTGCCGGACACCACAGAACCACCTGCCGGACAGACCGGAACCACCTGCCGGACACGCCGGAACCACCGGCTCGACCCGCCGGAACGACCGCTGGACATGCAAAATCACCTGCCGGCTACGCCGGAAACACTTGGCGAACACTCCGGAATCACCTGCCGGGCATGCCGGAACCACCTGCTCGACTCGCCAGAACACCTGCTGGACACGCCAAAATCACCTGCCAGGTACGCCAGAACCACCTGGCGGACACTCCGAAATCAGCTGTCGCGCATGCCGGAACCACCTCTCAGACGTGACGGAAGCACGTGCCGGACACGCCGGAATCACCTACCGGACAGACCGGAACCACCTGCCGAGCACGCCGGAGCCACCTGTTCGACTCGCTGGAACCACCTGCCGGACAGGCCAATATCAACTGCTGGCTATGCCAGAACCACCTGGGGGACGGTCCGGAATCACCTGCCAGCCATGGCGGAACCACCTCTCAGACCTACCAGAACCACCTGCCGGAGAAGCTGGAAACACGTCCTGGACAGTCTGGAACCACCTGCCGGCCAAGCCTGAACCACCTGACAAGCACAACGGAACAACCTGCCAGACACGCCCAAATCACCTGCGTGTTATGCCAGAACCACTTGGAGGACTCTCTGGGATGACCTGCCGGGCATGCCGGAACCACCTCTCAGACGTGCCAGAACCATGTGGCGGACAGTCCGGAATCACCTGTTGGGCATGCGCAACCACCTCTGAGACGTACCAGAACCACATGCCGTGCAGGATGGAACCACCTACCGGACAGACCGGAATCACCTTTCGGGCATGCCGGAACCACCTGTCAGATGTGCAAGAAACACGTGCCGGAGACGCCGGAAGCACCTGCCAAGCACGTTGGAACCACCTGCTCAACTCGCCTGAACCACCTGCCGGACACGCCACAATCACCTGCCCGCTACACCAGCACCACTTCGGGGACAAGCCGGAATCACGTGAGGGGCATGCCGGCACAGCCTCTCAGACTGAACCTCGTGCCGGACACCACAGAACCACCTGCCGGACAGACCGGAACCACCTGCCGGTCACGCCGGAACCACCGGCTCGACCCGCCGGAACGACCGCTGGACATGCAAAATCACCTGCCGGCTACGCCGGAAACACTTGGCGAACACTCCGGAATCACCTGCCGGGCATGCCGGAACCACCTCTCAGATATGCCAGAACCACGTGCCAATGACCCCGGAAGCACCAGCCGAGCACGCCGGAACCACCTGCTCGACTCGCCAGAACCACCTGCCGATCACGCAAAAATCACCTGCCGGCTACGCCACAACCAGTTGGTGAACACTTTGGAATCACCTTCCAGGCTTGCTGGAACCACCTGCCGGTCATGCCAAAATCAGCTGCCAACTACGCCAGAACCGCTTGGCGGACACTGCGGAAACACCTGTCGGGCCGGCTGGAACCACATCTCAGACGTGCCAGAAACGTGTTCATGAGATGCTGGAACCACACCCCGAACAGACGGATACCACCTGCCAGAACCGCCTGAACCACCTGCTCAGCACGCCGGAACCACCTGCTCGACTCTCCTGAACCACCTGCCGGACATGCCAAAATCACCTGCCCGCTACACCAGCACCACTTCGGGGACAAGCCGGAATCACGTGAGGGGCATGCCGGCACAGCCTCTCAGACTGAACCTCGTGCCGGACACCACAGAACCACCTGCCGGACAGACCGGAACCACCTGCAGGACACGTCGGAACCACTGCCTCGACCCGCCGGAACGACCGCTGGACATGCAAAATCACCTGCCGGCTACGCCGGAAACACTTGGCGAACACTCCGGAATCACCTGCCGGGCATGCCGGAACCACCTCTCAGATATGCCAGAACCACGTGACAATGACCCCGGAAGCACCAGCCGAGCACGCCGGAACCACCTGCTCGACTCGCCAGAACCACCTGCCGGACACGCAGAAATCACCTGCCGGCTATGCCACAACCAGTTGGGGAACACTTCGGAATCACCTGCCGGGCTTGCTGGAACCACCTGCCGGTCATGCCAAAATCACCTGCCAACTACGCCAGTACCACTTGGCGGACACTGTGGAAACACCTGTCGGGCCGGCCGGAACCACATCTCAGACGTGCCAGAACCATGTGCATGAGATGCTGGAACCACACCCCGAACAGACGGAAAACACCTGCCAGACCCGTCTGAACAACCTGCCGAGCACGCTGGAGCCACCTGCTCGACTCGCCGGAACCACCTACCTGACATGCCCAAATCACCAGCCGGGTATGCCAGAACCACTTGGCGGACACT